>NW_025728350.1:0-131526 GCF_021461385.2 Schistocerca piceifrons | reverse complement strand
ATAATGGAGTATCGGCTTCAGGTGAACTGGCCAGCCACAATAAGCTTGAAAATGTGACTGTGGCAAAACTTGGAGCAACTGACTGGAGTAACTATGACTCTCTTAAGGTAGCCAAATGGCCCTCAACAGGCGAAAAAAAAGGGCAAACTCGAGACGCTACCCGGCAGGAGTACTGTGAAAGTCTATATATTGACAGATAATTGCGTATCGCTTCAGGTGAGCTGCTAGAGGAAGCTTGAAAATGTGACTGTTGGTAAAACGGGGAACAAATGACTGGCGTAACTGTGACTCTACTTAAGTTACCCAAATGCCTCGCCAACAGGCGAAAACACATCGGCAACTCGACAAGCTCCCGCAGGAGTACCGTGAAAGTCTTTATGTCGACAGATAATGGCGTATCGCTTCAGGTGAACTTTCCAGAGTAAGCTTGAAAATGTCATTGTGGAAAACGGGGAACAATTTGGCAGGAGTAACGGTGAGACACTGGCAACGAGTAACTATGACTCTCTTAAGGAAGCCAAATGCCTCGTCAACAGGCGAAATACATCGGCAAACTCGAGAAGTTCCCGGCTGGCGTACTGTGGAATGTCTTTATGTCGACAGTTAATGGCGTATCGATCCATGTGAACTGGACAAAGTAAGCTAGCAGATGTGACTGTTGTAAAACGGCCAGCAACCGACAGGAGTAACTATGACTCAATAAAGGGACCCAAATGCCTCGTCAACAGTTGAGATACATTTGCAAACTGAGGAGCTCTTAGCAGGAGTACTGTGAATGTCATAATGTCGACAAATATATAACGTATCGCTTGTGGTGAACTGGTCAGAGTAAGCTCGTAGTTGTGACTGTTGTAAAACGGGGAGAAACTGACAGGAGTAACTACGACTCTCTTAAGGTAGCCAAATGCCTCGTCAACAAACGAGATACATCGCCAAACTCGAGAAGTCAGGGCAGGCGTACTGTGAATGTCTTTATGTCGACAGTTAATGGCGTATCGATTCAGGTGAACTGGCCAGTGTAAGCTTGTAGATGTGACTGTTGTAAAACGGGGAGCAACCGACAGGAGTAACTATGCCTCTCTCAAGGTAGCCAAATGCCTCGTCAACAGGCGAAATACATCGGCAAACTCGAGAAGCTACCGGCAGGAGTAATGTGAAAGTCTTTATGTCGACAGATAATGGCGTATCGCTTCAGAAGAACTGGCTAAAGGAAGCTGAAAATGTGGACTGTGGTAAAACGGGGTGCAACCGACAGGGAGAAACTATGACTCTCTTAAGGTAGCCATAAGCCTCGTCAACAGGCGAAATAACATCGGCAAACTCGAGAAGCTACCGGCAGGAGGGAGTAATGTGAAAGTCTTTATGTCGACAGATAATGGAGTATCGCTTCAGGTGAACTGGCCAGCCACAATAAGCTTGAAAATGTGACTGTGGCAAAACTTGGAGCAACTGACTGGAGTAACTATGACTCTCTTAAGGTAGCCAAATGGCCCTCAACAGGCGAAAAAAATGGGCAAACTCGAGACGCTACCGGCAGGAGTACTGTGAAAGTCTATATATTGACAGATAATTGCGTATCGCTTCAGGTGAGCTGCTAGAGGAAGCTTGAAAATGTGACTGTGGTAAAACGGGGAACAAATGACTGGCGTAACTGTGACTCTCTTAAGTTACCCAAATGCCTCGCCAACAGGCGAAACACATCGGCAAACTCGACAAGCTCCCGGCAGGAGTACCGTGAAAGTCTTTATGTCGACAGATAATGGCGTATCGCTTCAGGTGAACTTTCCAGAGTAAGCTTGAAAATGTCATTGTGGAAAACGGGGAACAATTGGCAGGAGTAACGGTGAGACACTGGCACGAGTAACTATGACTCTCTTAAGGAAGCCAAATGCCTCGTCAACAGGCGAAATACATCGGCAAACTCGAGAAGTTCCCGGCTGGCGTACTGTGAATGTCTTTATGTCGACAGTTAATGGCGTATCGATCCATGTGAACTGGCCAAAGTAAGCTAGCAGATGTGACTGTTGTAAAACGGCCAGCAACCGACAGGAGTAACTATGACTCAATAAAGGGACCCAAATGCCTCGTCAACAGTTGAGATACATTTGCAAACTGGAGGAGCTCTTAGCAGGAGTACTGTGAATGTCATAATGTCGACAAATAATAACGTATCGCTTGTGGTGAACTGGTCAGAGTAAGCTCGTAGTTGTGACTGTTGTAAAACGGGGAGAAACTGACAGGAGTAACTACGACTCTCTTAAGGTAGCCAAATGCCTCGTCAACAACCGAGATACATCGCCAAACTCGAGAAGTTCAGGGCAGGCGTACTGTGAATGTCTTTATGTCGACAGTTAATGGCGTATCGATTCAGGTGAACTGGCCAGTGTAAGCTTGTAGATGTGACTGTTGTAAAACGGGGAGCAACCGACAGGAGTAACTATGCCTCTCTCAAGGTAGCCAAATGCCTCGTCAACAGGCGAAATACATCGGCAAACTCGAGAAGCTACCGGCAGGAGTAATGTGAAAGTCTTTATGTCGACAGATAATGGCGTATCGCTTCAGAAGAACTGGCTAAAGGAAGCTGAAAATGTGACTGTGGTAAAACGGGGTGCAACCGACAGGAGAAACTATGACTCTCTTAAGGTAGCCATATGCCTCGTCAACAGGCGAAATACATCGGCAAACTCGAGAAGCTACCGGCAGGAGTAATGTGAAAGTCTTTATGTCGACAGATAATGGCGTATCGCTTCAGGTGAACTGGCCAGCCACAATAAGCTTGAAAATGTGACTGTGGCAAAACTTGGAGCAACTGACTGGAGTAACTATGACTCTCTTAAGGTAGCCAAATGGCCCTCAACAGGCGAAAAAAATGGGCAAACTCGAGACGCTACCGGCAGGAGTACTGTGAAAGTCTATATATTGACAGATAATTGCGTATCGCTTCAGGTGAGCTGCTAGAGGAAGCTTGAAAATGTGACTGTGGTAAAACGGGGAACAAATGACTGGCGTAACTGTGACTCTCTTAAGTTACCCAAATGCCTCGCCAACAGGCGAAACACATCGGCAAACTCGACAAGCTCCCGGCAGGAGTACCGTGAAAGTCTTTATGTCGACAGATAATGGCGTATCGCTTCAGGTGAACTTTCCAGAGTAAGCTTGAAAATGTCATTGTGGAAAACGGGGAACAATTGGCAGGAGTAACGGTGAGACACTGGCACGAGTAACTATGACTCTCTTAAGGAAGCCAAATGCCTCGTCAACAGGCGAAATACATCGGCAAACTCGAGAAGTTCCCGGCTGGCGTACTGTGAATGTCTTTATGTCGACAGTTAATGGCGTATCGATCCATGTGAACTGGCCAAAGTAAGCTAGCAGATGTGACTGTTGTAAAACGGGCAGCAACCGACAGGAGTAACTATGACTCAATAAAGGGACCCAAATGCCTCGTCAACAGTTGAGATACATTTGCAAACTGGAGGAGCTCTTAGCAGGAGTACTGTGAATGTCATAATGTCGACAAATAATAACGTATCGCTTGTGGTGAACTGGTCAGAGTAAGCTCGTAGTTGTGACTGTTGTAAAACGGGGAGAAACTGACAGGAGTAACTACGACTCTCTTAAGGTAGCCAAATGCCTCGTCAACAACCGAGATACATCGCCAAACTCGAGAAGTTCAGGGCAGGCGTACTGTGAATGTCTTTATGTCGACAGTTAATGGCGTATCGATTCAGGTGAACTGGCCAGTGTAAGCTTGTAGATGTGACTGTTGTAAAACGGGGAGCAACCGACAGGAGTAACTATGCCTCTCTCAAGGTAGCCAAATGCCTCGTCAACAGGCGAAATACATCGGCAAACTCGAGAAGCTACCGGCAGGAGTAATGTGAAAGTCTTTATGTCGACAGATAATGGCGTATCGCTTCAGAAGAACTGGCTAAAGGAAGCTGAAAATGTGACTGTGGTAAAACGGGGTGCAACCGACAGGAGAAACTATGACTCTCTTAAGGTAGCCATATGCCTCGTCAACAGGCGAAATACATCGGCAAACTCGAGAAGCTACCGGCAGGAGTAATGTGAAAGTCTTTATGTCGACAGATAATGGAGTATCGCTTCAGGTGAACTGGCCAGCCACAATAAGCTTGAAAATGTGACTGTGGCAAAACTTGGAGCAACTGACTGGAGTAACTATGACTCTCTTAAGGTAGCCAAATGGCCCTCAACAGGCGAAAAAAATGGGCAAACTCGAGACGCTACCGGCAGGAGTACTGTGAAAGTCTATATATTGACAGATAATTGCGTATCGCTTCAGGTGAGCTGCTAGAGGAAGCTTGAAAATGTGACTGTGGTAAAACGGGGAACAAATGACTGGCGTAACTGTGACTCTCTTAAGTTACCCAAATGCCTCGCCAACAGGCGAAACACATCGGCAAACTCGACAAGCTCCCGGCAGGAGTACCGTGAAAGTCTTTATGTCGACAGATAATGGCGTATCGCTTCAGGTGAACTTTCCAGAGTAAGCTTGAAAATGTCATTGTGGAAAACGGGGAACAATTGGCAGGAGTAACGGTGAGACACTGGCACGAGTAACTATGACTCTCTTAAGGAAGCCAAATGCCTCGTCAACAGGCGAAATACATCGGCAAACTCGAGAAGTTCCCGGCTGGCGTACTGTGAATGTCTTTATGTCGACAGTTAATGGCGTATCGATCCATGTGAACTGGCCAAAGTAAGCTAGCAGATGTGACTGTTGTAAAACGGCCAGCAACCGACAGGAGTAACTATGACTCAATAAAGGGACCCAAATGCCTCGTCAACAGTTGAGATACATTTGCAAACTGGAGGAGCTCTTAGCAGGAGTACTGTGAATGTCATAATGTCGACAAATAATAACGTATCGCTTGTGGTGAACTGGTCAGAGTAAGCTCGTAGTTGTGACTGTTGTAAAACGGGGAGAAACTGACAGGAGTAACTACGACTCTCTTAAGGTAGCCAAATGCCTCGTCAACAACCGAGATACATCGCCAAACTCGAGAAGTTCAGGGCAGGCGTACTGTGAATGTCTTTATGTCGACAGTTAATGGCGTATCGATTCAGGTGAACTGGCCAGTGTAAGCTTGTAGATGTGACTGTTGTAAAACGGGGAGCAACCGACAGGAGTAACTATGCCTCTCTCAAGGTAGCCAAATGCCTCGTCAACAGGCGAAATACATCGGCAAACTCGAGAAGCTACCGGCAGGAGTAATGTGAAAGTCTTTATGTCGACAGATAATGGCGTATCGCTTCAGAAGAACTGGCTAAAGGAAGCTGAAAATGTGACTGTGGTAAAACGGGGTGCAACCGACAGGAGAAACTATGACTCTCTTAAGGTAGCCATATGCCTCGTCAACAGGCGAAATACATCGGCAAACTCGAGAAGCTACCGGCAGGAGTAATGTGAAAGTCTTTATGTCGACAGATAATGGCGTATCGCTTCAGGTGAACTGGCCAGCCACAATAAGCTTGAAAATGTGACTGTGGCAAAACTTGGAGCAACTGACTGGAGTAACTATGACTCTCTTAAGGTAGCCAAATGGCCCTCAACAGGCGAAAAAAATGGGCAAACTCGAGACGCTACCGGCAGGAGTACTGTGAAAGTCTATATATTGACAGATAATTGCGTATCGCTTCAGGTGAGCTGCTAGAGGAAGCTTGAAAATGTGACTGTGGTAAAACGGGGAACAAATGACTGGCGTAACTGTGACTCTCTTAAGTTACCCAAATGCCTCGCCAACAGGCGAAACACATCGGCAAACTCGACAAGCTCCCGGCAGGAGTACCGTGAAAGTCTTTATGTCGACAGATAATGGCGTATCGCTTCAGGTGAACTTTCCAGAGTAAGCTTGAAAATGTCATTGTGGAAAACGGGGAACAATTGGCAGGAGTAACGGTGAGACACTGGCACGAGTAACTATGACTCTCTTAAGGAAGCCAAATGCCTCGTCAACAGGCGAAATACATCGGCAAACTCGAGAAGTTCCCGGCTGGCGTACTGTGAATGTCTTTATGTCGACAGTTAATGGCGTATCGATCCATGTGAACTGGCCAAAGTAAGCTAGCAGATGTGACTGTTGTAAAACGGCCAGCAACCGACAGGAGTAACTATGACTCAATAAAGGGACCCAAATGCCTCGTCAACAGTTGAGATACATTTGCAAACTGGAGGAGCTCTTAGCAGGAGTACTGTGAATGTCATAATGTCGACAAATAATAACGTATCGCTTGTGGTGAACTGGTCAGAGTAAGCTCGTAGTTGTGACTGTTGTAAAACGGGGAGAAACTGACAGGAGTAACTACGACTCTCTTAAGGTAGCCAAATGCCTCGTCAACAACCGAGATACATCGCCAAACTCGAGAAGTTCAGGGCAGGCGTACTGTGAATGTCTTTATGTCGACAGTTAATGGCGTATCGATTCAGGTGAACTGGCCAGTGTAAGCTTGTAGATGTGACTGTTGTAAAACGGGGAGCAACCGACAGGAGTAACTATGCCTCTCTCAAGGTAGCCAAATGCCTCGTCAACAGGCGAAATACATCGGCAAACTCGAGAAGCTACCGGCAGGAGTAATGTGAAAGTCTTTATGTCGACAGATAATGGCGTATCGCTTCAGAAGAACTGGCTAAAGGAAGCTGAAAATGTGACTGTGGTAAAACGGGGTGCAACCGACAGGAGAAACTATGACTCTCTTAAGGTAGCCATATGCCTCGTCAACAGGCGAAATACATCGGCAAACTCGAGAAGCTACCGGCAGGAGTAATGTGAAAGTCTTTATGTCGACAGATAATGGCGTATCGCTTCAGGTGAACTGGCCAGCCACAATAAGCTTGAAAATGTGACTGTGGCAAAACTTGGAGCAACTGACTGGAGTAACTATGACTCTCTTAAGGTAGCCAAATGGCCCTCAACAGGCGAAAAAAATGGGCAAACTCGAGACGCTACCGGCAGGAGTACTGTGAAAGTCTATATATTGACAGATAATTGCGTATCGCTTCAGGTGAGCTGCTAGAGGAAGCTTGAAAATGTGACTGTGGTAAAACGGGGAACAAATGACTGGCGTAACTGTGACTCTCTTAAGTTACCCAAATGCCTCGCCAACAGGCGAAACACATCGGCAAACTCGACAAGCTCCCGGCAGGAGTACCGTGAAAGTCTTTATGTCGACAGATAATGGCGTATCGCTTCAGGTGAACTTTCCAGAGTAAGCTTGAAAATGTCATTGTGGAAAACGGGGAACAATTGGCAGGAGTAACGGTGAGACACTGGCACGAGTAACTATGACTCTCTTAAGGAAGCCAAATGCCTCGTCAACAGGCGAAATACATCGGCAAACTCGAGAAGTTCCCGGCTGGCGTACTGTGAATGTCTTTATGTCGACAGTTAATGGCGTATCGATCCATGTGAACTGGCCAAAGTAAGCTAGCAGATGTGACTGTTGTAAAACGGGCAGCAACCGACAGGAGTAACTATGACTCAATAAAGGGACCCAAATGCCTCGTCAACAGTTGAGATACATTTGCAAACTGGAGGAGCTCTTAGCAGGAGTACTGTGAATGTCATAATGTCGACAAATAATAACGTATCGCTTGTGGTGAACTGGTCAGAGTAAGCTCGTAGTTGTGACTGTTGTAAAACGGGGAGAAACTGACAGGAGTAACTACGACTCTCTTAAGGTAGCCAAATGCCTCGTCAACAACCGAGATACATCGCCAAACTCGAGAAGTTCAGGGCAGGCGTACTGTGAATGTCTTTATGTCGACAGTTAATGGCGTATCGATTCAGGTGAACTGGCCAGTGTAAGCTTGTAGATGTGACTGTTGTAAAACGGGGAGCAACCGACAGGAGTAACTATGCCTCTCTCAAGGTAGCCAAATGCCTCGTCAACAGGCGAAATACATCGGCAAACTCGAGAAGCTACCGGCAGGAGTAATGTGAAAGTCTTTATGTCGACAGATAATGGCGTATCGCTTCAGAAGAACTGGCTAAAGGAAGCTGAAAATGTGACTGTGGTAAAACGGGGTGCAACCGACAGGAGAAACTATGACTCTCTTAAGGTAGCCATATGCCTCGTCAACAGGCGAAATACATCGGCAAACTCGAGAAGCTACCGGCAGGAGTAATGTGAAAGTCTTTATGTCGACAGATAATGGAGTATCGCTTCAGGTGAACTGGCCAGCCACAATAAGCTTGAAAATGTGACTGTGGCAAAACTTGGAGCAACTGACTGGAGTAACTATGACTCTCTTAAGGTAGCCAAATGGCCCTCAACAGGCGAAAAAAATGGGCAAACTCGAGACGCTACCGGCAGGAGTACTGTGAAAGTCTATATATTGACAGATAATTGCGTATCGCTTCAGGTGAGCTGCTAGAGGAAGCTTGAAAATGTGACTGTGGTAAAACGGGGAACAAATGACTGGCGTAACTGTGACTCTCTTAAGTTACCCAAATGCCTCGCCAACAGGCGAAACACATCGGCAAACTCGACAAGCTCCCGGCAGGAGTACCGTGAAAGTCTTTATGTCGACAGATAATGGCGTATCGCTTCAGGTGAACTTTCCAGAGTAAGCTTGAAAATGTCATTGTGGAAAACGGGGAACAATTGGCAGGAGTAACGGTGAGACACTGGCACGAGTAACTATGACTCTCTTAAGGAAGCCAAATGCCTCGTCAACAGGCGAAATACATCGGCAAACTCGAGAAGTTCCCGGCTGGCGTACTGTGAATGTCTTTATGTCGACAGTTAATGGCGTATCGATCCATGTGAACTGGCCAAAGTAAGCTAGCAGATGTGACTGTTGTAAAACGGCCAGCAACCGACAGGAGTAACTATGACTCAATAAAGGGACCCAAATGCCTCGTCAACAGTTGAGATACATTTGCAAACTGGAGGAGCTCTTAGCAGGAGTACTGTGAATGTCATAATGTCGACAAATAATAACGTATCGCTTGTGGTGAACTGGTCAGAGTAAGCTCGTAGTTGTGACTGTTGTAAAACGGGGAGAAACTGACAGGAGTAACTACGACTCTCTTAAGGTAGCCAAATGCCTCGTCAACAACCGAGATACATCGCCAAACTCGAGAAGTTCAGGGCAGGCGTACTGTGAATGTCTTTATGTCGACAGTTAATGGCGTATCGATTCAGGTGAACTGGCCAGTGTAAGCTTGTAGATGTGACTGTTGTAAAACGGGGAGCAACCGACAGGAGTAACTATGCCTCTCTCAAGGTAGCCAAATGCCTCGTCAACAGGCGAAATACATCGGCAAACTCGAGAAGCTACCGGCAGGAGTAATGTGAAAGTCTTTATGTCGACAGATAATGGCGTATCGCTTCAGAAGAACTGGCTAAAGGAAGCTGAAAATGTGACTGTGGTAAAACGGGGTGCAACCGACAGGAGAAACTATGACTCTCTTAAGGTAGCCATATGCCTCGTCAACAGGCGAAATACATCGGCAAACTCGAGAAGCTACCGGCAGGAGTAATGTGAAAGTCTTTATGTCGACAGATAATGGCGTATCGCTTCAGGTGAACTGGCCAGCCACAATAAGCTTGAAAATGTGACTGTGGCAAAACTTGGAGCAACTGACTGGAGTAACTATGACTCTCTTAAGGTAGCCAAATGGCCCTCAACAGGCGAAAAAAATGGGCAAACTCGAGACGCTACCGGCAGGAGTACTGTGAAAGTCTATATATTGACAGATAATTGCGTATCGCTTCAGGTGAGCTGCTAGAGGAAGCTTGAAAATGTGACTGTGGTAAAACGGGGAACAAATGACTGGCGTAACTGTGACTCTCTTAAGTTACCCAAATGCCTCGCCAACAGGCGAAACACATCGGCAAACTCGACAAGCTCCCGGCAGGAGTACCGTGAAAGTCTTTATGTCGACAGATAATGGCGTATCGCTTCAGGTGAACTTTCCAGAGTAAGCTTGAAAATGTCATTGTGGAAAACGGGGAACAATTGGCAGGAGTAACGGTGAGACACTGGCACGAGTAACTATGACTCTCTTAAGGAAGCCAAATGCCTCGTCAACAGGCGAAATACATCGGCAAACTCGAGAAGTTCCCGGCTGGCGTACTGTGAATGTCTTTATGTCGACAGTTAATGGCGTATCGATCCATGTGAACTGGCCAAAGTAAGCTAGCAGATGTGACTGTTGTAAAACGGGCAGCAACCGACAGGAGTAACTATGACTCAATAAAGGGACCCAAATGCCTCGTCAACAGTTGAGATACATTTGCAAACTGGAGGAGCTCTTAGCAGGAGTACTGTGAATGTCATAATGTCGACAAATAATAACGTATCGCTTGTGGTGAACTGGTCAGAGTAAGCTCGTAGTTGTGACTGTTGTAAAACGGGGAGAAACTGACAGGAGTAACTACGACTCTCTTAAGGTAGCCAAATGCCTCGTCAACAACCGAGATACATCGCCAAACTCGAGAAGTTCAGGGCAGGCGTACTGTGAATGTCTTTATGTCGACAGTTAATGGCGTATCGATTCAGGTGAACTGGCCAGTGTAAGCTTGTAGATGTGACTGTTGTAAAACGGGGAGCGACCGACAGGAGTAACTATGCCTCTCTCAAGGTAGCCAAATGCCTCGTCAACAGGCGAAATACATCAGCAAACACGAGAAGCTCCCGGCGGGAATACTGTGGAAGTCTTTATGTTGACAGATAATGGCGTATCGCTTCAGGAGAACTGGCTAAAGGAAGCTGAAAATGTGACTGTGGTAAAACGGGGTGCAACCGACAGGAGAAACTATGACTCTCTTAAGGTAGCCATATGCCTCGTCAACAGGCGAAATACATAGGCAAACTCGAGGAGCTCCCGGGAGGAGTACTGTGAAAGTCATTATGTTGACAGATAATGGCGTATCGCCTCAGGTGAACTAGCCAGAGTAAGCTTGAAAATGTCATTGTGGAAAACCGGGAACAATTAGCAGGAGTAACGGTGAGACACTGGCACGAGTAACTATGAATCTCTTAAGGTAGCCAAATGCCCCGTCAACAGGCGAAATACATCGGCAAATTCGAGAAGCTCCCGGCAGGAGTACTGTGAAAGTCTTTATGTCGACAGTTAATGGCGTATCGATTCAGGTGAACTGGCCAGAGTAAGCTTCTAGATGTGACTGTTGTAAAACGGGGAGCAACCGACAGGAGTAAATATGACTCTCTTGAGGTAGCCAAATACCTCGTCAACAGGCGCAATAAATCGGCAAACTCGAGGAGCTCCCGGGAGGAGTACTGTGAAAGTCATTATGTTGACAGATAATGGCGTATCGCCTCAGGTGAACTTTCCAGAGTAAGCTTGAAAATGTCATTGTGGAAAACGGGGAACAATTGGCAGGAGTAACGGTGAGACACTGGCACGAGTAACTATGACTCTCTTAAGGTAGCCAAATGCCTCGTCAACAGGCGAAATACATCGGCAAACTCGAGAAGTTCCCGGCTGGCGTACTGTGAATGTCTTTATGTCGACAGTTAATGGCGTATCGATCCATGTGAACTGGCCAAAGTAAGCTAGCAGATGTGACTGTTGTAAAACGGGCAGCAACCGACAGGAGTAACTATGACTCAATAAAGGGACCCAAATGCCTCGTCCACAGTTGAGATACATTTGCAAACTGGAGGAGCTCTTAGCAGGAGTACTGTGAATGTCATAATGTCGACAAATAATAACGTATCGCTTGTGGTGAACTGGCCAGAGTAAGCTCGTAGTTGTGACTGTTGTAAAACGGGGAGAAACTGACAGGAGTAACTACGACTCTCGTAAGGTAGCCAAATGCCTCGTCAACAGCCGAGATACATCGCCAAACTCGAGAAGTTCAGGGCAGGCGTACTGTGAATGTCTTTATGTCGACAGTTAATGGCGTATCGATTCAGGTGAACTGGCCAGTGTAAGCTTGTAGATGTGACTGTTGTAAAACGGGGAGCAACCGACAGGAGTAACTATGCCTCTCTCAAGGTAGCCAAATGCCTCGTCAACAGGCGAAATACATCGGCAAACTCGAGAAGCTACCGGCAGGAGTAATGTGAAAGTCTTTATGTCGACAGATAATGGCGTATCGCTTCAGAAGAACTGGCTAAAGGAAGCTGAAAATGTGACTGTGGTAAAACGGGGTGCAACCGACAGGAGAAACTATGACTCTCTTAAGGTAGCCATAAGCCTCGTCAACAGGCGAAATACATCGGCAAACTCGAGAAGCTACCGGCAGGAGTAATGTGAAAGTCTTTATGTCGACAGATAATGGAGTATCGCTTCAGGTGAACTGGCCAGCCACAATAAGCTTGAAAATGTGACTGTGGCAAAACTTGGAGCAACTGACTGGAGTAACTATGACTCTCTTAAGGTAGCCAAATGGCCCTCAACAGGCGAAAAAAATGGGCAAACTCGAGACGCTACCGGCAGGAGTACTGTGAAAGTCTATATATTGACAGATAATTGCGTATCGCTTCAGGTGAGCTGCTAGAGGAAGCTTGAAAATGTGACTGTGGTAAAACGGGGAACAAATGACTGGCGTAACTGTGACTCTCTTAAGTTACCCAAATGCCTCGCCAACAGGCGAAACACATCGGCAAACTCGACAAGCTCCCGGCAGGAGTACCGTGAAAGTCTTTATGTCGACAGATAATGGCGTATCGCTTCAGGTGAACTTTCCAGAGTAAGCTTGAAAATGTCATTGTGGAAAACGGGGAACAATTGGCAGGAGTAACGGTGAGACACTGGCACGAGTAACTATGACTCTCTTAAGGAAGCCAAATGCCTCGTCAACAGGCGAAATACATCGGCAAACTCGAGAAGTTCCCGGCTGGCGTACTGTGAATGTCTTTATGTCGACAGTTAATGGCGTATCGATCCATGTGAACTGGCCAAAGTAAGCTAGCAGATGTGACTGTTGTAAAACGGGCAGCAACCGACAGGAGTAACTATGACTCAATAAAGGGACCCAAATGCCTCGTCAACAGTTGAGATACATTTGCAAACTGGAGGAGCTCTTAGCAGGAGTACTGTGAATGTCATAATGTCGACAAATAATAACGTATCGCTTGTGGTGAACTGGTCAGAGTAAGCTCGTAGTTGTGACTGTTGTAAAACGGGGAGAAACTGACAGGAGTAACTACGACTCTCTTAAGGTAGCCAAATGCCTCGTCAACAACCGAGATACATCGCCAAACTCGAGAAGTTCAGGGCAGGCGTACTGTGAATGTCTTTATGTCGACAGTTAATGGCGTATCGATTCAGGTGAACTGGCCAGTGTAAGCTTGTAGATGTGACTGTTGTAAAACGGGGAGCGACCGACAGGAGTAACTATGCCTCTCTCAAGGTAGCCAAATGCCTCGTCAACAGGCGAAATACATCAGCAAACACGAGAAGCTCCCGGCGGGAATACTGTGGAAGTCTTTATGTTGACAGATAATGGCGTATCGCTTCAGGAGAACTGGCTAAAGGAAGCTGAAAATGTGACTGTGGTAAAACGGGGTGCAACCGACAGGAGAAACTATGACTCTCTTAAGGTAGCCATATGCCTCGTCAACAGGCGAAATACATAGGCAAACTCGAGGAGCTCCCGGGAGGAGTACTGTGAAAGTCATTATGTTGACAGATAATGGCGTATCGCCTCAGGTGAACTAGCCAGAGTAAGCTTGAAAATGTCATTGTGGAAAACCGGGAACAATTAGCAGGAGTAACGGTGAGACACTGGCACGAGTAACTATGAATCTCTTAAGGTAGCCAAATGCCCCGTCAACAGGCGAAATACATCGGCAAATTCGAGAAGCTCCCGGCAGGAGTACTGTGAAAGTCTTTATGTCGACAGTTAATGGCGTATCGATTCAGGTGAACTGGCCAGAGTAAGCTTCTAGATGTGACTGTTGTAAAACGGGGAGCAACCGACAGGAGTAAATATGACTCTCTTGAGGTAGCCAAATACCTCGTCAACAGGCGCAATAAATCGGCAAACTCGAGGAGCTCCCGGGAGGAGTACTGTGAAAGTCATTATGTTGACAGATAATGGCGTATCGCCTCAGGTGAACTTTCCAGAGTAAGCTTGAAAATGTCATTGTGGAAAACGGGGAACAATTGGCAGGAGTAACGGTGAGACACTGGCACGAGTAACTATGACTCTCTTAAGGTAGCCAAATGCCTCGTCAACAGGCGAAATACATCGGCAAACTCGAGAAGTTCCCGGCTGGCGTACTGTGAATGTCTTTATGTCGACAGTTAATGGCGTATCGATCCATGTGAACTGGCCAAAGTAAGCTAGCAGATGTGACTGTTGTAAAACGGGCAGCAACCGACAGGAGTAACTATGACTCAATAAAGGGACCCAAATGCCTCGTCCACAGTTGAGATACATTTGCAAACTGGAGGAGCTCTTAGCAGGAGTACTGTGAATGTCATAATGTCGACAAATAATAACGTATCGCTTGTGGTGAACTGGCCAGAGTAAGCTCGTAGTTGTGACTGTTGTAAAACGGGGAGAAACTGACAGGAGTAACTACGACTCTCGTAAGGTAGCCAAATGCCTCGTCAACAGCCGAGATACATCGCCAAACTCGAGAAGTTCAGGGCAGGCGTACTGTGAATGTCTTTATGTCGACAGTTAATGGCGTATCGATTCAGGTGAACTGGCCAGTGTAAGCTTGTAGATGTGACTGTTGTAAAACGGGGAGCAACCGACAGGAGTAACTATGCCTCTCTCAAGGTAGCCAAATGCCTCGTCAACAGGCGAAATACATCGGCAAACTCGAGAAGCTACCGGCAGGAGTAATGTGAAAGTCTTTATGTCGACAGATAATGGCGTATCGCTTCAGAAGAACTGGCTAAAGGAAGCTGAAAATGTGACTGTGGTAAAACGGGGTGCAACCGACAGGAGAAACTATGACTCTCTTAAGGTAGCCATAAGCCTCGTCAACAGGCGAAATACATCGGCAAACTCGAGAAGCTACCGGCAGGAGTAATGTGAAAGTCTTTATGTCGACAGATAATGGAGTATCGCTTCAGGTGAACTGGCCAGCCACAATAAGCTTGAAAATGTGACTGTGGCAAAACTTGGAGCAACTGACTGGAGTAACTATGACTCTCTTAAGGTAGCCAAATGGCCCTCAACAGGCGAAAAAAATGGGCAAACTCGAGACGCTACCGGCAGGAGTACTGTGAAAGTCTATATATTGACAGATAATTGCGTATCGCTTCAGGTGAGCTGCTAGAGGAAGCTTGAAAATGTGACTGTGGTAAAACGGGGAACAAATGACTGGCGTAACTGTGACTCTCTTAAGTTACCCAAATGCCTCGCCAACAGGCGAAACACATCGGCAAACTCGACAAGCTCCCGGCAGGAGTACCGTGAAAGTCTTTATGTCGACAGATAATGGCGTATCGCTTCAGGTGAACTTTCCAGAGTAAGCTTGAAAATGTCATTGTGGAAAACGGGGAACAATTGGCAGGAGTAACGGTGAGACACTGGCACGAGTAACTATGACTCTCTTAAGGAAGCCAAATGCCTCGTCAACAGGCGAAATACATCGGCAAACTCGAGAAGTTCCCGGCTGGCGTACTGTGAATGTCTTTATGTCGACAGTTAATGGCGTATCGATCCATGTGAACTGGCCAAAGTAAGCTAGCAGATGTGACTGTTGTAAAACGGGCAGCAACCGACAGGAGTAACTATGACTCAATAAAGGGACCCAAATGCCTCGTCAACAGTTGAGATACATTTGCAAACTGGAGGAGCTCTTAGCAGGAGTACTGTGAATGTCATAATGTCGACAAATAATAACGTATCGCTTGTGGTGAACTGGTCAGAGTAAGCTCGTAGTTGTGACTGTTGTAAAACGGGGAGAAACTGACAGGAGTAACTACGACTCTCTTAAGGTAGCCAAATGCCTCGTCAACAACCGAGATACATCGCCAAACTCGAGAAGTTCAGGGCAGGCGTACTGTGAATGTCTTTATGTCGACAGTTAATGGCGTATCGATTCAGGTGAACTGGCCAGTGTAAGCTTGTAGATGTGACTGTTGTAAAACGGGGAGCGACCGACAGGAGTAACTATGCCTCTCTCAAGGTAGCCAAATGCCTCGTCAACAGGCGAAATACATCAGCAAACACGAGAAGCTCCCGGCGGGAATACTGTGGAAGTCTTTATGTTGACAGATAATGGCGTATCGCTTCAGGAGAACTGGCTAAAGGAAGCTGAAAATGTGACTGTGGTAAAACGGGGAGCGACCGACAGGAGTAACTATGCCTCTCTCAAGGTAGCCAAATGCCTCGTCAACAGGCGAAATACATCGGCAAACTCGAGAAGCTACCGGCAGGAGTAATGTGAAAGTCTTTATGTCGACAGATAATGGCGTATCGCTTCAGAAGAACTGGCTAAAGGAAGCTGAAAATGTGACTGTGGTAAAACGGGGTGCAACCGACAGGAGAAACTATGACTCTCTTAAGGTAGCCATAAGCCTCGTCAACAGGCGAAATACATCGGCAAACTCGAGAAGCTACCGGCAGGAGTAATGTGAAAGTCTTTATGTCGACAGATAATGGAGTATCGCTTCAGGTGAACTGGCCAGCCACAATAAGCTTGAAAATGTGACTGTGGCAAAACTTGGAGCAACTGACTGGAGTAACTATGACTCTCTTAAGGTAGCCAAATGGCCCTCAACAGGCGAAAAAAATGGGCAAACTCGAGACGCTACCGGCAGGAGTACTGTGAAAGTCTATATATTGACAGATAATTGCGTATCGCTTCAGGTGAGCTGCTAGAGGAAGCTTGAAAATGTGACTGTGGTAAAACGGGGAACAAATGACTGGCGTAACTGTGACTCTCTTAAGTTACCCAAATGCCTCGCCAACAGGCGAAACACATCGGCAAACTCGACAAGCTCCCGGCAGGAGTACCGTGAAAGTCTTTATGTCGACAGATAATGGCGTATCGCTTCAGGTGAACTTTCCAGAGTAAGCTTGAAAATGTCATTGTGGAAAACGGGGAACAATTGGCAGGAGTAACGGTGAGACACTGGCACGAGTAACTATGACTCTCTTAAGGAAGCCAAATGCCTCGTCAACAGGCGAAATACATCGGCAAACTCGAGAAGTTCCCGGCTGGCGTACTGTGAATGTCTTTATGTCGACAGTTAATGGCGTATCGATCCATGTGAACTGGCCAAAGTAAGCTAGCAGATGTGACTGTTGTAAAACGGCCAGCAACCGACAGGAGTAACTATGACTCAATAAAGGGACCCAAATGCCTCGTCAACAGTTGAGATACATTTGCAAACTGGAGGAGCTCTTAGCAGGAGTACTGTGAATGTCATAATGTCGACAAATAATAACGTATCGCTTGTGGTGAACTGGTCAGAGTAAGCTCGTAGTTGTGACTGTTGTAAAACGGGGAGAAACTGACAGGAGTAACTACGACTCTCTTAAGGTAGCCAAATGCCTCGTCAACAACCGAGATACATCGCCAAACTCGAGAAGTTCAGGGCAGGCGTACTGTGAATGTCTTTATGTCGACAGTTAATGGCGTATCGATTCAGGTGAACTGGCCAGTGTAAGCTTGTAGATGTGACTGTTGTAAAACGGGGAGCAACCGACAGGAGTAACTATGCCTCTCTCAAGGTAGCCAAATGCCTCGTCAACAGGCGAAATACATCGGCAAACTCGAGAAGCTACCGGCAGGAGTAATGTGAAAGTCTTTATGTCGACAGATAATGGCGTATCGCTTCAGAAGAACTGGCTAAAGGAAGCTGAAAATGTGACTGTGGTAAAACGGGGTGCAACCGACAGGAGAAACTATGACTCTCTTAAGGTAGCCATATGCCTCGTCAACAGGCGAAATACATCGGCAAACTCGAGAAGCTACCGGCAGGAGTAATGTGAAAGTCTTTATGTCGACAGATAATGGCGTATCGCTTCAGGTGAACTGGCCAGCCACAATAAGCTTGAAAATGTGACTGTGGCAAAACTTGGAGCAACTGACTGGAGTAACTATGACTCTCTTAAGGTAGCCAAATGGCCCTCAACAGGCGAAAAAAATGGGCAAACTCGAGACGCTACCGGCAGGAGTACTGTGAAAGTCTATATATTGACAGATAATTGCGTATCGCTTCAGGTGAGCTGCTAGAGGAAGCTTGAAAATGTGACTGTGGTAAAACGGGGAACAAATGACTGGCGTAACTGTGACTCTCTTAAGTTACCCAAATGCCTCGCCAACAGGCGAAACACATCGGCAAACTCGACAAGCTCCCGGCAGGAGTACCGTGAAAGTCTTTATGTCGACAGATAATGGCGTATCGCTTCAGGTGAACATTCCAGAGTAAGCTTGAAAATGTCATTGTGGAAAACGGGGAACAATTGGCAGGAGTAACGGTGAGACACTGGCACGAGTAACTATGACTCTCTTAAGGAAGCCAAATGCCTCGTCAACAGGCGAAATACATCGGCAAACTCGAGAAGTTCCCGGCTGGCGTACTGTGAATGTCTTTATGTCGACAGTTAATGGCGTATCGATCCATGTGAACTGGCCAAAGTAAGCTAGCAGATGTGACTGTTGTAAAACGGCCAGCAACCGACAGGAGTAACTATGACTCAATAAAGGGACCCAAATGCCTCGTCAACAGTTGAGATACATTTGCAAACTGGAGGAGCTCTTAGCAGGAGTACTGTGAATGTCATAATGTCGACAAATAATAACGTATCGCTTGTGGTGAACTGGTCAGAGTAAGCTCGTAGTTGTGACTGTTGTAAAACGGGGAGAAACTGACAGGAGTAACTACGACTCTCTTAAGGTAGCCAAATGCCTCGTCAACAACCGAGATACATCGCCAAACTCGAGAAGTTCAGGGCAGGCGTACTGTGAATGTCTTTATGTCGACAGTTAATGGCGTATCGATTCAGGTGAACTGGCCAGTGTAAGCTTGTAGATGTGACTGTTGTAAAACGGGGAGCGACCGACAGGAGTAACTATGCCTCTCTCAAGGTAGCCAAATGCCTCGTCAACAGGCGAAATACATCAGCAAACTCGAGAAGCTCCCGGCGGGAATACTGTGGAAGTCTTTATGTTGACAGATAATGGCGTATCGCTTCAGGAGAACTGGCTAAAGGAAGCTGAAAATGTGACTGTGGTAAAACGGGGTGCAACCGACAGGAGAAACTATGACTCTCTTAAGGTAGCCATATGCCTCGTCAACAGGCGAAATACATAGGCAAACTCGAGGAGCTCCCGGGAGGAGTACTGTGAAAGTCATTATGTTGACAGATAATGGCGTATCGCCTCAGGTGAACTAGCCAGAGTAAGCTTGAAAATGTCATTGTGGAAAACCGGGAACAATTAGCAGGAGTAACGGTGAGACACTGGCACGAGTAACTATGAATCTCTTAAGGTAGCCAAATGCCCCGTCAACAGGCGAAATACATCGGCAAATTCGAGAAGCTCCCGGCAGGAGTACTGTGAAAGTCTTTATGTCGACAGTTAATGGCGTATCGATTCAGGTGAACTGGCCAGAGTAAGCTTCTAGATGTGACTGTTGTAAAACGGGGAGCAACCGACAGGAGTAAATATGACTCTCTTGAGGTAGCCAAATACCTCGTCAACAGGCGCAATAAATCGGCAAACTCGAGGAGCTCCCGGGAGGAGTACTGTGAAAGTCATTATGTTGACAGATAATGGCGTATCGCCTCAGGTGAACTTTCCAGAGTAAGCTTGAAAATGTCATTGTGGAAAACGGGGAACAATTGGCAGGAGTAACGGTGAGACACTGGCACGAGTAACTATGACTCTCTTAAGGTAGCCAAATGCCTCGTCAACAGGCGAAATACATCGGCAAACTCGAGAAGTTCCCGGCTGGCGTACTGTGAATGTCTTTATGTCGACAGTTAATGGCGTATCGATCCATGTGAACTGGCCAAAGTAAGCTAGCAGATGTGACTGTTGTAAAACGGGCAGCAACCGACAGGAGTAACTATGACTCAATAAAGGGACCCAAATGCCTCGTCCACAGTTGAGATACATTTGCAAACTGGAGGAGCTCTTAGCAGGAGTACTGTGAATGTCATAATGTCGACAAATAATAACGTATCGCTTGTGGTGAACTGGCCAGAGTAAGCTCGTAGTTGTGACTGTTGTAAAACGGGGAGAAACTGACAGGAGTAACTACGACTCTCGTAAGGTAGCCAAATGCCTCGTCAACAGCCGAGATACATCGCCAAACTCGAGAAGTTCAGGGCAGGCGTACTGTGAATGTCTTTATGTCGACAGTTAATGGCGTATCGATTCAGGTGAACTGGCCAGTGTAAGCTTGTAGATGTGACTGTTGCAAAACGGGGAGCAACCGACAGGAGTAACTATGCCTCTCTCAAGGTAGCCAAATGCCTCGTCAACAGGCGAAATACATCGGCAAACTCGAGAAGCTACCGGCAGGAGTAATGTGAAAGTCTTTATGTCGACAGATAATGGCGTATCGCTTCAGAAGAACTGGCTAAAGGAAGCTGAAAATGTGACTGTGGTAAAACGGGGTGCAACCGACAGGAGAAACTATGACTCTCTTAAGGTAGCCATAAGCCTCGTCAACAGGCGAAATACATCGGCAAACTCGAGAAGCTACCGGCAGGAGTAATGTGAAAGTCTTTATGTCGACAGATAATGGAGTATCGCTTCAGGTGAACTGGCCAGCCACAATAAGCTTGAAAATGTGACTGTGGCAAAACTTGGAGCAACTGACTGGAGTAACTATGACTCTCTTAAGGTAGCCAAATGGCCCTCAACAGGCGAAAAAAATGGGCAAACTCGAGACGCTACCGGCAGGAGTACTGTGAAAGTCTATATATTGACAGATAATTGCGTATCGCTTCAGGTGAGCTGCTAGAGGAAGCTTGAAAATGTGACTGTGGTAAAACGGGGAACAAATGACTGGCGTAACTGTGACTCTCTTAAGTTACCCAAATGCCTCGCCAACAGGCGAAACACATCGGCAAACTCGACAAGCTCCCGGCAGGAGTACCGTGAAAGTCTTTATGTCGACAGATAATGGCGTATCGCTTCAGGTGAACTTTCCAGAGTAAGCTTGAAAATGTCATTGTGGAAAACGGGGAACAATTGGCAGGAGTAACGGTGAGACACTGGCACGAGTAACTATGACTCTCTTAAGGAAGCCAAATGCCTCGTCAACAGGCGAAATACATCGGCAAACTCGAGAAGTTCCCGGCTGGCGTACTGTGAATGTCTTTATGTCGACAGTTAATGGCGTATCGATCCATGTGAACTGGCCAAAGTAAGCTAGCAGATGTGACTGTTGTAAAACGGGCAGCAACCGACAGGAGTAACTATGACTCAATAAAGGGACCCAAATGCCTCGTCAACAGTTGAGATACATTTGCAAACTGGAGGAGCTCTTAGCAGGAGTACTGTGAATGTCATAATGTCGACAAATAATAACGTATCGCTTGTGGTGAACTGGTCAGAGTAAGCTCGTAGTTGTGACTGTTGTAAAACGGGGAGAAACTGACAGGAGTAACTACGACTCTCTTAAGGTAGCCAAATGCCTCGTCAACAACCGAGATACATCGCCAAACTCGAGAAGTTCAGGGCAGGCGTACTGTGAATGTCTTTATGTCGACAGTTAATGGCGTATCGATTCAGGTGAACTGGCCAGTGTAAGCTTGTAGATGTGACTGTTGTAAAACGGGGAGCAACCGACAGGAGTAACTATGCCTCTCTCAAGGTAGCCAAATGCCTCGTCAACAGGCGAAATACATCGGCAAACTCGAGAAGCTACCGGCAGGAGTAATGTGAAAGTCTTTATGTCGACAGATAATGGCGTATCGCTTCAGAAGAACTGGCTAAAGGAAGCTGAAAATGTGACTGTGGTAAAACGGGGTGCAACCGACAGGAGAAACTATGACTCTCTTAAGGTAGCCATATGCCTCGTCAACAGGCGAAATACATCGGCAAACTCGAGAAGCTACCGGCAGGAGTAATGTGAAAGTCTTTATGTCGACAGATAATGGCGTATCGCTTCAGGTGAACTGGCCAGCCACAATAAGCTTGAAAATGTGACTGTGGCAAAACTTGGAGCAACTGACTGGAGTAACTATGACTCTCTTAAGGTAGCCAAATGGCCCTCAACAGGCGAAAAAAATGGGCAAACTCGAGACGCTACCGGCAGGAGTACTGTGAAAGTCTATATATTGACAGATAATTGCGTATCGCTTCAGGTGAGCTGCTAGAGGAAGCTTGAAAATGTGACTGTGGTAAAACGGGGAACAAATGACTGGCGTAACTGTGACTCTCTTAAGTTACCCAAATGCCTCGCCAACAGGCGAAACACATCGGCAAACTCGACAAGCTCCCGGCAGGAGTACCGTGAAAGTCTTTATGTCGACAGATAATGGCGTATCGCTTCAGGTGAACTTTCCAGAGTAAGCTTGAAAATGTCATTGTGGAAAACGGGGAACAATTGGCAGGAGTAACGGTGAGACACTGGCACGAGTAACTATGACTCTCTTAAGGAAGCCAAATGCCTCGTCAACAGGCGAAATACATCGGCAAACTCGAGAAGTTCCCGGCTGGCGTACTGTGAATGTCTTTATGTCGACAGTTAATGGCGTATCGATCCATGTGAACTGGCCAAAGTAAGCTAGCAGATGTGACTGTTGTAAAACGGCCAGCAACCGACAGGAGTAACTATGACTCAATAAAGGGACCCAAATGCCTCGTCAACAGTTGAGATACATTTGCAAACTGGAGGAGCTCTTAGCAGGAGTACTGTGAATGTCATAATGTCGACAAATAATAACGTATCGCTTGTGGTGAACTGGTCAGAGTAAGCTCGTAGTTGTGACTGTTGTAAAACGGGGAGAAACTGACAGGAGTAACTACGACTCTCTTAAGGTAGCCAAATGCCTCGTCAACAACCGAGATACATCGCCAAACTCGAGAAGTTCAGGGCAGGCGTACTGTGAATGTCTTTATGTCGACAGTTAATGGCGTATCGATTCAGGTGAACTGGCCAGTGTAAGCTTGTAGATGTGACTGTTGTAAAACGGGGAGCGACCGACAGGAGTAACTATGCCTCTCTCAAGGTAGCCAAATGCCTCGTCAACAGGCGAAATACATCAGCAAACTCGAGAAGCTCCCGGCGGGAATACTGTGGAAGTCTTTATGTTGACAGATAATGGCGTATCGCTCTAGGAGAACTGGCTAAAGGAAGCTGAAAATGTGACTGTGGTAAAACGGGGTGCAACCGACAGGAGAAACTATGACTCTCTTAAGGTAGCCATATGCCTCGTCAACAGGCGAAATACATAGGCAAACTCGAGGAGCTCCCGGGAGGAGTACTGTGAAAGTCATTATGTTGACAGATAATGGCGTATCGCCTCAGGTGAACTAGCCAGAGTAAGCTTGAAAATGTCATTGTGGAAAACCGGGAACAATTAGCAGGAGTAACGGTGAGACACTGGCACGAGTAACTATGAATCTCTTAAGGTAGCCAAATGCCCCGTCAACAGGCGAAATACATCGGCAAATTCGAGAAGCTCCCGGCAGGAGTACTGTGAAAGTCTTTATGTCGACAGTTAATGGCGTATCGATTCAGGTGAACTGGCCAGAGTAAGCTTCTAGATGTGACTGTTGTAAAACGGGGAGCAACCGACAGGAGTAAATATGACTCTCTTGAGGTAGCCAAATACCTCGTCAACAGGCGCAATAAATCGGCAAACTCGAGGAGCTCCCGGGAGGAGTACTGTGAAAGTCATTATGTTGACAGATAATGGCGTATCGCCTCAGGTGAACTTTCCAGAGTAAGCTTGAAAATGTCATTGTGGAAAACGGGGAACAATTGGCAGGAGTAACGGTGAGACACTGGCACGAGTAACTATGACTCTCTTAAGGTAGCCAAATGCCTCGTCAACAGGCGAAATACATCGGCAAACTCGAGAAGTTCCCGGCTGGCGTACTGTGAATGTCTTTATGTCGACAGTTAATGGCGTATCGATTCAGGTGAACTGGCCAGTGTAAGCTTGTAGATGTGACTGTTGTAAAACGGGGAGCAACCGACAGGAGTAACTATGCCTCTCTCAAGGTAGCCAAATGCCTCGTCAACAGGCGAAATACATCGGCAAACTCGAGAAGCTACCGGCAGGAGTAATGTGAAAGTCTTTATGTCGACAGATAATGGCGTATCGCTTCAGAAGAACTGGCTAAAGGAAGCTGAAAATGTGACTGTGGTAAAACGGGGTGCAACCGACAGGAGAAACTATGACTCTCTTAAGGTAGCCATATGCCTCGTCAACAGGCGAAATACATCGGCAAACTCGAGAAGCTACCGGCAGGAGTAATGTGAAAGTCTTTATGTCGACAGATAATGGAGTATCGCTTCAGGTGAACTGGCCAGCCACAATAAGCTTGAAAATGTGACTGTGGCAAAACTTGGAGCAACTGACTGGAGTAACTATGACTCTCTTAAGGTAGCCAAATGGCCCTCAACAGGCGAAAAAAATGGGCAAACTCGAGACGCTACCGGCAGGAGTACTGTGAAAGTCTATATATTGACAGATAATTGCGTATCGCTTCAGGTGAGCTGCTAGAGGAAGCTTGAAAATGTGACTGTGGTAAAACGGGGAACAAATGACTGGCGTAACTGTGACTCTCTTAAGTTACCCAAATGCCTCGCCAACAGGCGAAACACATCGGCAAACTCGACAAGCTCCCGGCAGGAGTACCGTGAAAGTCTTTATGTCGACAGATAATGGCGTATCGCTTCAGGTGAACTTTCCAGAGTAAGCTTGAAAATGTCACTGTGGAAAACGGGGAACAATTGGCAGGAGTAACGGTGAGACACTGGCACGAGTAACTATGACTCTCTTAAGGAAGCCAAATGCCTCGTCAACAGGCGAAATACATCGGCAAACTCGAGAAGTTCCCGGCTGGCGTACTGTGAATGTCTTTATGTCGACAGTTAATGGCGTATCGATCCATGTGAACTGGCCAAAGTAAGCTAGCAGATGTGACTGTTGTAAAACGGCCAGCAACCGACAGGAGTAACTATGACTCAATAAAGGGACCCAAATGCCTCATCAACAGTTGAGATACATTTGCAAACTGGAGGAGCTCTTAGCAGGAGTACTGTGAATGTCATAATGTCGACAAATAATAACGTATCGCTTGTGGTGAACTGGTCAGAGTAAGCTCGTAGTTGTGACTGTTGTAAAACGGGGAGAAACTGACAGGAGTAACTACGACTCTCTTAAGGTAGCCAAATGCCTCGTCAACAACCGAGATACATCGCCAAACTCGAGAAGTTCAGGGCAGGCGTACTGTGAATGTCTTTATGTCGACAGTTAATGGCGTATCGATTCAGGTGAACTGGCCAGTGTAAGCTTGTAGATGTGACTGTTGTAAAACGGGGAGCAACCGACAGGAGTAACTATGCCTCTCTCAAGGTAGCCAAATGCCTCGTCAACAGGCGAAATACATCGGCAAACTCGAGAAGCTACCGGCAGGAGTAATGTGAAAGTCTTTATGTCGACAGATAATGGCGTATCGCTTCAGAAGAACTGGCTAAAGGAAGCTGAAAATGTGACTGTGGTAAAACGGGGTGCAACCGACAGGAGAAACTATGACTCTCTTAAGGTAGCCATATGCCTCGTCAACAGGCGAAATACATCGGCAAACTCGAGAAGCTACCGGCAGGAGTAATGTGAAAGTCTTTATGTCGACAGATAATGGCGTATCGCTTCAGGTGAACTGGCCAGCCACAATAAGCTTGAAAATGTGACTGTGGCAAAACTTGGAGCAACTGACTGGAGTAACTATGACTCTCTTAAGGTAGCCAAATGGCCCTCAACAGGCGAAAAAAATGGGCAAACTCGAGACGCTACCGGCAGGAGTACTGTGAAAGTCTATATATTGACAGATAATTGCGTATCGCTTCAGGTGAGCTGCTAGAGGAAGCTTGAAAATGTGACTGTGGTAAAACGGGGAACAAATGACTGGCGTAACTGTGACTCTCTTAAGTTACCCAAATGCCTCGCCAACAGGCGAAACACATCGGCAAACTCGACAAGCTCCCGGCAGGAGTACCGTGAAAGTCTTTATGTCGACAGATAATGGCGTATCGCTTCAGGTGAACATTCCAGAGTAAGCTTGAAAATGTCATTGTGGAAAACGGGGAACAATTGGCAGGAGTAACGGTGAGACACTGGCACGAGTAACTATGACTCTCTTAAGGAAGCCAAATGCCTCGTCAACAGGCGAAATACATCGGCAAACTCGAGAAGTTCCCGGCTGGCGTACTGTGAATGTCTTTATGTCGACAGTTAATGGCGTATCGATCCATGTGAACTGGCCAAAGTAAGCTAGCAGATGTGACTGTTGTAAAACGGCCAGCAACCGACAGGAGTAACTATGACTCAATAAAGGGACCCAAATGCCTCGTCAACAGTTGAGATACATTTGCAAACTGGAGGAGCTCTTAGCAGGAGTACTGTGAATGTCATAATGTCGACAAATAATAACGTATCGCTTGTGGTGAACTGGTCAGAGTAAGCTCGTAGTTGTGACTGTTGTAAAACGGGGAGAAACTGACAGGAGTAACTACGACTCTCTTAAGGTAGCCAAATGCCTCGTCAACAACCGAGATACATCGCCAAACTCGAGAAGTTCAGGGCAGGCGTACTGTGAATGTCTTTATGTCGACAGTTAATGGCGTATCGATTCAGGTGAACTGGCCAGTGTAAGCTTGTAGATGTGACTGTTGTAAAACGGGGAGCGACCGACAGGAGTAACTATGCCTCTCTCAAGGTAGCCAAATGCCTCGTCAACAGGCGAAATACATCAGCAAACTCGAGAAGCTCCCGGCGGGAATACTGTGGAAGTCTTTATGTTGACAGATAATGGCGTATCGCTTCAGGAGAACTGGCTAAAGGAAGCTGAAAATGTGACTGTGGTAAAACGGGGTGCAACCGACAGGAGAAACTATGACTCTCTTAAGGTAGCCATATGCCTCGTCAACAGGCGAAATACATAGGCAAACTCGAGGAGCTCCCGGGAGGAGTACTGTGAAAGTCATTATGTTGACAGATAATGGCGTATCGCCTCAGGTGAACTAGCCAGAGTAAGCTTGAAAATGTCATTGTGGAAAACCGGGAACAATTAGCAGGAGTAACGGTGAGACACTGGCACGAGTAACTATGAATCTCTTAAGGTAGCCAAATGCCCCGTCAACAGGCGAAATACATCGGCAAATTCGAGAAGCTCCCGGCAGGAGTACTGTGAAAGTCTTTATGTCGACAGTTAATGGCGTATCGATTCAGGTGAACTGGCCAGAGTAAGCTTCTAGATGTGACTGTTGTAAAACGGGGAGCAACCGACAGGAGTAAATATGACTCTCTTGAGGTAGCCAAATACCTCGTCAACAGGCGCAATAAATCGGCAAACTCGAGGAGCTCCCGGGAGGAGTACTGTGAAAGTCATTATGTTGACAGATAATGGCGTATCGCCTCAGGTGAACTTTCCAGAGTAAGCTTGAAAATGTCATTGTGGAAAACGGGGAACAATTGGCAGGAGTAACGGTGAGACACTGGCACGAGTAACTATGACTCTCTTAAGGTAGCCAAATGCCTCGTCAACAGGCGAAATACATCGGCAAACTCGAGAAGTTCCCGGCTGGCGTACTGTGAATGTCTTTATGTCGACAGTTAATGGCGTATCGATCCATGTGAACTGGCCAAAGTAAGCTAGCAGATGTGACTGTTGTAAAACGGGCAGCAACCGACAGGAGTAACTATGACTCAATAAAGGGACCCAAATGCCTCGTCCACAGTTGAGATACATTTGCAAACTGGAGGAGCTCTTAGCAGGAGTACTGTGAATGTCATAATGTCGACAAATAATAACGTATCGCTTGTGGTGAACTGGCCAGAGTAAGCTCGTAGTTGTGACTGTTGTAAAACGGGGAGAAACTGACAGGAGTAACTACGACTCTCGTAAGGTAGCCAAATGCCTCGTCAACAGCCGAGATACATCGCCAAACTCGAGAAGTTCAGGGCAGGCGTACTGTGAATGTCTTTATGTCGACAGTTAATGGCGTATCGATTCAGGTGAACTGGCCAGTGTAAGCTTGTAGATGTGACTGTTGTAAAACGGGGAGCAACCGACAGGAGTAACTATGCCTCTCTCAAGGTAGCCAAATGCCTCGTCAACAGGCGAAATACATCGGCAAACTCGAGAAGCTACCGGCAGGAGTAATGTGAAAGTCTTTATGTCGACAGATAATGGCGTATCGCTTCAGAAGAACTGGCTAAAGGAAGCTGAAAATGTGACTGTGGTAAAACGGGGTGCAACCGACAGGAGAAACTATGACTCTCTTAAGGTAGCCATAAGCCTCGTCAACAGGCGAAATACATCGGCAAACTCGAGAAGCTACCGGCAGGAGTAATGTGAAAGTCTTTATGTCGACAGATAATGGAGTATCGCTTCAGGTGAACTGGCCAGCCACAATAAGCTTGAAAATGTGACTGTGGCAAAACTTGGAGCAACTGACTGGAGTAACTATGACTCTCTTAAGGTAGCCAAATGGCCCTCAACAGGCGAAAAAAATGGGCAAACTCGAGACGCTACCGGCAGGAGTACTGTGAAAGTCTATATATTGACAGATAATTGCGTATCGCTTCAGGTGAGCTGCTAGAGGAAGCTTGAAAATGTGACTGTGGTAAAACGGGGAACAAATGACTGGCGTAACTGTGACTCTCTTAAGTTACCCAAATGCCTCGCCAACAGGCGAAACACATCGGCAAACTCGACAAGCTCCCGGCAGGAGTACCGTGAAAGTCTTTATGTCGACAGATAATGGCGTATCGCTTCAGGTGAACTTTCCAGAGTAAGCTTGAAAATGTCATTGTGGAAAACGGGGAACAATTGGCAGGAGTAACGGTGAGACACTGGCACGAGTAACTATGACTCTCTTAAGGAAGCCAAATGCCTCGTCAACAGGCGAAATACATCGGCAAACTCGAGAAGTTCCCGGCTGGCGTACTGTGAATGTCTTTATGTCGACAGTTAATGGCGTATCGATCCATGTGAACTGGCCAAAGTAAGCTAGCAGATGTGACTGTTGTAAAACGGCCAGCAACCGACAGGAGTAACTATGACTCAATAAAGGGACCCAAATGCCTCGTCAACAGTTGAGATACATTTGCAAACTGGAGGAGCTCTTAGCAGGAGTACTGTGAATGTCATAATGTCGACAAATAATAACGTATCGCTTGTGGTGAACTGGTCAGAGTAAGCTCGTAGTTGTGACTGTTGTAAAACGGGGAGAAACTGACAGGAGTAACTACGACTCTCTTAAGGTAGCCAAATGCCTCGTCAACAACCGAGATACATCGCCAAACTCGAGAAGTTCAGGGCAGGCGTACTGTGAATGTCTTTATGTCGACAGTTAATGGCGTATCGATTCAGGTGAACTGGCCAGTGTAAGCTTGTAGATGTGACTGTTGTAAAACGGGGAGCAACCGACAGGAGTAACTATGCCTCTCTCAAGGTAGCCAAATGCCTCGTCAACAGGCGAAATACATCGGCAAACTCGAGAAGCTACCGGCAGGAGTAATGTGAAAGTCTTTATGTCGACAGATAATGGCGTATCGCTTCAGAAGAACTGGCTAAAGGAAGCTGAAAATGTGACTGTGGTAAAACGGGGTGCAACCGACAGGAGAAACTATGACTCTCTTAAGGTAGCCATATGCCTCGTCAACAGGCGAAATACATCGGCAAACTCGAGAAGCTACCGGCAGGAGTAATGTGAAAGTCTTTATGTCGACAGATAATGGCGTATCGCTTCAGGTGAACTGGCCAGCCACAATAAGCTTGAAAATGTGACTGTGGCAAAACTTGGAGCAACTGACTGGAGTAACTATGACTCTCTTAAGGTAGCCAAATGGCCCTCAACAGGCGAAAAAAATGGGCAAACTCGAGACGCTACCGGCAGGAGTACTGTGAAAGTCTATATATTGACAGATAATTGCGTATCGCTTCAGGTGAGCTGCTAGAGGAAGCTTGAAAATGTGACTGTGGTAAAACGGGGAACAAATGACTGGCGTAACTGTGACTCTCTTAAGTTACCCAAATGCCTCGCCAACAGGCGAAACACATCGGCAAACTCGACAAGCTCCCGGCAGGAGTACCGTGAGAGTCTTTATGTCGACAGATAATGGCGTATCGCTTCAGGTGAACTTTCCAGAGTAAGCTTGAAAATGTCATTGTGGAAAACGGGGAACAATTGGCAGGAGTAACGGTGAGACACTGGCACGAGTAACTATGACTCTCTTAAGGAAGCCAAATGCCTCGTCAACAGGCGAAATACATCGGCAAACTCGAGAAGTTCCCGGCTGGCGTACTGTGAATGTCTTTATGTCGACAGTTAATGGCGTATCGATCCATGTGAACTGGCCAAAGTAAGCTAGCAGATGTGACTGTTGTAAAACGGCCAGCAACCGACAGGAGTAACTATGACTCAATAAAGGGACCCAAATGCCTCGTCAACAGTTGAGATACATTTGCAAACTGGAGGAGCTCTTAGCAGGAGTACTGTGAATGTCATAATGTCGACAAATAATAACGTATCGCTTGTGGTGAACTGGTCAGAGTAAGCTCGTAGTTGTGACTGTTGTAAAACGGGGAGAAACTGACAGGAGTAACTACGACTCTCTTAAGGTAGCCAAATGCCTCGTCAACAACCGAGATACATCGCCAAACTCGAGAAGTTCAGGGCAGGCGTACTGTGAATGTCTTTATGTCGACAGTTAATGGCGTATCGATTCAGGTGAACTGGCCAGTGTAAGCTTGTAGATGTGACTGTTGTAAAACGGGGAGCGACCGACAGGAGTAACTATGCCTCTCTCAAGGTAGCCAAATGCCTCGTCAACAGGCGAAATACATCAGCAAACTCGAGAAGCTCCCGGCGGGAATACTGTGGAAGTCTTTATGTTGACAGATAATGGCGTATCGCTTCAGGAGAACTGGCTAAAGGAAGCTGAAAATGTGACTGTGGTAAAACGGGGTGCAACCGACAGGAGAAACTATGACTCTCTTAAGGTAGCCATATGCCTCGTCAACAGGCGAAATACATAGGCAAACTCGAGGAGCTCCCGGGAGGAGTACTGTGAAAGTCATTATGTTGACAGATAATGGCGTATCGCCTCAGGTGAACTAGCCAGAGTAAGCTTGAAAATGTCATTGTGGAAAACCGGGAACAATTAGCAGGAGTAACGGTGAGACACTGGCACGAGTAACTATGAATCTCTTAAGGTAGCCAAATGCCCCGTCAACAGGCGAAATACATCGGCAAATTCGAGAAGCTCCCGGCAGGAGTACTGTGAAAGTCTTTATGTCGACAGTTAATGGCGTATCGATTCAGGTGAACTGGCCAGAGTAAGCTTCTAGATGTGACTGTTGTAAAACGGGGAGCAACCGACAGGAGTAAATATGACTCTCTTGAGGTAGCCAAATACCTCGTCAACAGGCGCAATAAATCGGCAAACTCGAGGAGCTCCCGGGAGGAGTACTGTGAAAGTCATTATGTTGACAGATAATGGCGTATCGCCTCAGGTGAACTTTCCAGAGTAAGCTTGAAAATGTCATTGTGGAAAACGGGGAACAATTGGCAGGAGTAACGGTGAGACACTGGCACGAGTAACTATGACTCTCTTAAGGTAGCCAAATGCCTCGTCAACAGGCGAAATACATCGGCAAACTCGAGAAGTTCCCGGCTGGCGTACTGTGAATGTCTTTATGTCGACAGTTAATGGCGTATCGATCCATGTGAACTGGCCAAAGTAAGCTAGCAGATGTGACTGTTGTAAAACGGGCAGCAACCGACAGGAGTAACTATGACTCAATAAAGGGACCCAAATGCCTCGTCAACAGTTGAGATACATTTGCAAACTGGAGGAGCTCTTAGCAGGAGTACTGTGAATGTCATAATGTCGACAAATAATAACGTATCGCTTGTGGTGAACTGGCCAGAGTAAGCTCGTAGTTGTGACTGTTGTAAAACGGGGAGAAACTGACAGGAGTAACTACGACTCTCGTAAGGTAGCCAAATGCCTCGTCAACAGCCGAGATACATCGCCAAACTCGAGAAGTTCAGGGCAGGCGTACTGTGAATGTCTTTATGTCGACAGTTAATGGCGTATCGATTCAGGTGAACTGGCCAGTGTAAGCTTGTAGATGTGACTGTTGTAAAACGGGGAGCAACCGACAGGAGTAACTATGCCTCTCTCAAGGTAGCCAAATGCCTCGTCAACAGGCGAAATACATCGGCAAACTCGAGAAGCTACCGGCAGGAGTAATGTGAAAGTCTTTATGTCGACAGATAATGGCGTATCGCTTCAGAAGAACTGGCTAAAGGAAGCTGAAAATGTGACTGTGGTAAAACGGGGTGCAACCGACAGGAGAAACTATGACTCTCTTAAGGTAGCCATATGCCTCGTCAACAGGCGAAATACATCGGCAAACTCGAGAAGCTACCGGCAGGAGTAATGTGAAAGTCTTTATGTCGACAGATAATGGAGTATCGCTTCAGGTGAACTGGCCAGCCACAATAAGCTTGAAAATGTGACTGTGGCAAAACTTGGAGCAACTGACTGGAGTAACTATGACTCTCTTAAGGTAGCCAAATGGCCCTCAACAGGCGAAAAAAATGGGCAAACTCGAGACGCTACCGGCAGGAGTACTGTGAAAGTCTATATATTGACAGATAATTGCGTATCGCTTCAGGTGAGCTGCTAGAGGAAGCTTGAAAATGTGACTGTGGTAAAACGGGGAACAAATGACTGGCGTAACTGTGACTCTCTTAAGTTACCCAAATGCCTCGCCAACAGGCGAAACACATCGGCAAACTCGACAAGCTCCCGGCAGGAGTACCGTGAAAGTCTTTATGTCGACAGATAATGGCGTATCGCTTCAGGTGAACTTTCCAGAGTAAGCTTGAAAATGTCACTGTGGAAAACGGGGAACAATTGGCAGGAGTAACGGTGAGACACTGGCACGAGTAACTATGACTCTCTTAAGGAAGCCAAATGCCTCGTCAACAGGCGAAATACATCGGCAAACTCGAGAAGTTCCCGGCTGGCGTACTGTGAATGTCTTTATGTCGACAGTTAATGGCGTATCGATCCATGTGAACTGGCCAAAGTAAGCTAGCAGATGTGACTGTTGTAAAACGGCCAGCAACCGACAGGAGTAACTATGACTCAATAAAGGGACCCAAATGCCTCGTCAACAGTTGAGATACATTTGCAAACTGGAGGAGCTCTTAGCAGGAGTACTGTGAATGTCATAATGTCGACAAATAATAACGTATCGCTTGTGGTGAACTGGTCAGAGTAAGCTCGTAGTTGTGACTGTTGTAAAACGGGGAGAAACTGACAGGAGTAACTACGACTCTCTTAAGGTAGCCAAATGCCTCGTCAACAACCGAGATACATCGCCAAACTCGAGAAGTTCAGGGCAGGCGTACTGTGAATGTCTTTATGTCGACAGTTAATGGCGTATCGATTCAGGTGAACTGGCCAGTGTAAGCTTGTAGATGTGACTGTTGTAAAACGGGGAGCAACCGACAGGAGTAACTATGCCTCTCTCAAGGTAGCCAAATGCCTCATCAACAGGCGAAATACATCGGCAAACTCGAGAAGCTACCGGCAGGAGTAATGTGAAAGTCTTTATGTCGACAGATAATGGCGTATCGCTTCAGAAGAACTGGCTAAAGGAAGCTGAAAATGTGACTGTGGTAAAACGGGGTGCAACCGACAGGAGAAACTATGACTCTCTTAAGGTAGCCATATGCCTCGTCAACAGGCGAAATACATCGGCAAACTCGAGAAGCTACCGGCAGGAGTAATGTGAAAGTCTTTATGTCGACAGATAATGGCGTATCGCTTCAGGTGAACTGGCCAGCCACAATAAGCTTGAAAATGTGACTGTGGCAAAACTTGGAGCAACTGACTGGAGTAACTATGACTCTCTTAAGGTAGCCAAATGGCCCTCAACAGGCGAAAAAAATGGGCAAACTCGAGACGCTACCGGCAGGAGTACTGTGAAAGTCTATATATTGACAGATAATTGCGTATCGCTTCAGGTGAGCTGCTAGAGGAAGCTTGAAAATGTGACTGTGGTAAAACGGGGAACAAATGACTGGCGTAACTGTGACTCTCTTAAGTTACCCAAATGCCTCGCCAACAGGCGAAACACATCGGCAAACTCGACAAGCTCCCGGCAGGAGTACCGTGAAAGTCTTTATGTCGACAGATAATGGCGTATCGCTTCAGGTGAACTTTCCAGAGTAAGCTTGAAAATGTCACTGTGGAAAACGGGGAACAATTGGCAGGAGTAACGGTGAGACACTGGCACGAGTAACTATGACTCTCTTAAGGAAGCCAAATGCCTCGTCAACAGGCGAAATACATCGGCAAACTCGAGAAGTTCCCGGCTGGTGGCGTACTGTGAATGTCTTTATGTCGACAGTTAATGGCGTATCGATCCATGTGAACTGGCCAAAGTAAGCTAGCAGATGTGACTGTTGTAAAACGGCCAGCAACCGACAGGAGTAACTATGACTCAATAAAGGGACCCAAATGCCTCGTCAACAGTTGAGATACATTTGCAAACTGGAGGAGCTCTTAGCAGGAGTACTGTGAATGTCATAATGTCGACAAATAATAACGTATCGCTTGTGGTGAACTGGTCAGAGTAAGCTCGTAGTTGTGACTGTTGTAAAACGGGGAGAAACTGACAGGAGTAACTACGACTCTCTTAAGGTAGCCAAATGCCTCGTCAACAACCGAGATACATCGCCAAACTCGAGAAGTTCAGGGCAGGCGTACTGTGAATGTCTTTATGTCGACAGTTAATGGCGTATCGATTCAGGTGAACTGGCCAGTGTAAGCTTGTAGATGTGACTGTTGTAAAACGGGGAGCAACCGACAGGAGTAACTATGCCTCTCTCAAGGTAGCCAAATGCCTCATCAACAGGCGAAATACATCGGCAAACTCGAGAAGCTACCGGCAGGAGTAATGTGAAAGTCTTTATGTCGACAGATAATGGCGTATCGCTTCAGAAGAACTGGCTAAAGGAAGCTGAAAATGTGACTGTGGTAAAACGGGGTGCAACCGACAGGAGAAACTATGACTCTCTTAAGGTAGCCATATGCCTCGTCAACAGGCGAAATACATCGGCAAACTCGAGAAGCTACCGGCAGGAGTAATGTGAAAGTCTTTATGTCGACAGATAATGGCGTATCGCTTCAGGTGAACTGGCCAGCCACAATAAGCTTGAAAATGTGACTGTGGCAAAACTGGAGCAACTGACTGGAGTAACTATGACTCTCTTAAGGTAGCCAAATGGCCCTCAACAGGCGAAAAAAATGGGCAAACTCGAGACGCTACCGGCAGGAGTACTGTGAAAGTCTATATATTGACAGATAATTGCGTATCGCTTCAGGTGAGCTGCTAGAGGAAGCTTGAAAATGTGACTGTGGTAAAACGGGGAACAAATGACTGGCGTAACTGTGACTCTCTTAAGTTACCCAAATGCCTCGCCAACAGGCGAAACACATCGGCAAACTCGACAAGCTCCCGGCAGGAGTACCGTGAAAGTCTTTATGTCGACAGATAATGGCGTATCGCTTCAGGTGAACTTTCCAGAGTAAGCTTGAAAATGTCACTGTGGAAAACGGGGAACAATTGGCAGGAGTAACGGTGAGACACTGGCACGAGTAACTATGACTCTCTTAAGGAAGCCAAATGCCTCGTCAACAGGCGAAATACATCGGCAAACTCGAGAAGTTCCCGGCTGGCGTACTGTGAATGTCTTTATGTCGACAGTTAATGGCGTATCGATCCATGTGAACTGGCCAAAGTAAGCTAGCAGATGTGACTGTTGTAAAACGGCCAGCAACCGACAGGAGTAACTATGACTCAATAAAGGGACCCAAATGCCTCGTCAACAGTTGAGATACATTTGCAAACTGGAGGAGCTCTTAGCAGGAGTACTGTGAATGTCATAATGTCGACAAATAATAACGTATCGCTTGTGGTGAACTGGTCAGAGTAAGCTCGTAGTTGTGACTGTTGTAAAACGGGGAGAAACTGACAGGAGTAACTACGACTCTCTTAAGGTAGCCAAATGCCTCGTCAACAACCGAGATACATCGCCAAACTCGAGAAGTTCAGGGCAGGCGTACTGTGAATGTCTTTATGTCGACAGTTAATGGCGTATCGATTCAGGTGAACTGGCCAGTGTAAGCTTGTAGATGTGACTGTTGTAAAACGGGGAGCAACCGACAGGAGTAACTATGCCTCTCTCAAGGTAGCCAAATGCCTCATCAACAGGCGAAATACATCGGCAAACTCGAGAAGCTACCGGCAGGAGTAATGTGAAAGTCTTTATGTCGACAGATAATGGCGTATCGCTTCAGAAGAACTGGCTAAAGGAAGCTGAAATGTGACTGTGGTAAAACGGGGTGCAACCGACAGGAGAAACTATGACTCTCTTAAGGTAGCCATATGCCTCGTCAACAGGCGAAATACATCGGCAAACTCGAGAAGCTACCGGCAGGAGTAATGTGAAAGTCTTTATGTCGACAGATAATGGCGTATCGCTTCAGGTGAACTGGCCAGCCACAATAAGCTTGAAAATGTGACTGTGGCAAAACTTGGAGCAACTGACTGGAGTAACTATGACTCTCTTAAGGTAGCCAAATGGCCCTCAACAGGCGAAAAAAATGGGCAAACTCGAGACGCTACCGGCAGGAGTACTGTGAAAGTCTATATATTGACAGATAATTGCGTATCGCTTCAGGTGAGCTGCTAGAGGAAGCTTGAAAATGTGACTGTGGTAAAACGGGGAACAAATGACTGGCGTAACTGTGACTCTCTTAAGTTACCCAAATGCCTCGCCAACAGGCGAAACACATCGGCAAACTCGACAAGCTCCCGGCAGGAGTACCGTGAAAGTCTTTATGTCGACAGATAATGGCGTATCGCTTCAGGTGAACTTTCCAGAGTAAGCTTGAAAATGTCATTGTGGAAAACGGGGAACAATTGGCAGGAGTAACGGTGAGACACTGGCACGAGTAACTATGACTCTCTTAAGGAAGCCAAATGCCTCGTCAACAGGCGAAATACATCGGCAAACTCGAGAAGTTCCCGGCTGGCGTACTGTGAATGTCTTTATGTCGACAGTTAATGGCGTATCGATCCATGTGAACTGGCCAAAGTAAGCTAGCAGATGTGACTGTTGTAAAACGGCCAGCAACCGACAGGAGTAACTATGACTCAATAAAGGGACCCAAATGCCTCGTCAACAGTTGAGATACATTTGCAAACTGGAGGAGCTCTTAGCAGGAGTACTGTGAATGTCATAATGTCGACAAATAATAACGTATCGCTTGTGGTGAACTGGTCAGAGTAAGCTCGTAGTTGTGACTGTTGTAAAACGGGGAGAAACTGACAGGAGTAACTACGACTCTCTTAAGGTAGCCAAATGCCTCGTCAACAACCGAGATACATCGCCAAACTCGAGAAGTTCAGGGCAGGCGTACTGTGAATGTCTTTATGTCGACAGTTAATGGCGTATCGATTCAGGTGAACTGGCCAGTGTAAGCTTGTAGATGTGACTGTTGTAAAACGGGGAGCGACCGACAGGAGTAACTATGCCTCTCTCAAGGTAGCCAAATGCCTCGTCAACAGGCGAAATACATCAGCAAACTCGAGAAGCTCCCGGCGGGAATACTGTGGAAGTCTTTATGTTGACAGATAATGGCGTATCGCTTCAGGAGAACTGGCTAAAGGAAGCTGAAAATGTGACTGTGGTAAAACGGGGTGCAACCGACAGGAGAAACTATGACTCTCTTAAGGTAGCCATATGCCTCGTCAACAGGCGAAATACATAGGCAAACTCGAGGAGCTCCCGGGAGGAGTACTGTGAAAGTCATTATGTTGACAGATAATGGCGTATCGCCTCAGGTGAACTAGCCAGAGTAAGCTTGAAAATGTCATTGTGGAAAACCGGGAACAATTAGCAGGAGTAACGGTGAGACACTGGCACGAGTAACTATGAATCTCTTAAGGTAGCCAAATGCCCCGTCAACAGGCGAAATACATCGGCAAATTCGAGAAGCTCCCGGCAGGAGTACTGTGAAAGTCTTTATGTCGACAGTTAATGGCGTATCGATTCAGGTGAACTGGCCAGAGTAAGCTTCTAGATGTGACTGTTGTAAAACGGGGAGCAACCGACAGGAGTAAATATGACTCTCTTGAGGTAGCCAAATACCTCGTCAACAGGCGCAATAAATCGGCAAACTCGAGGAGCTCCCGGGAGGAGTACTGTGAAAGTCATTATGTTGACAGATAATGGCGTATCGCCTCAGGTGAACTTTCCAGAGTAAGCTTGAAAATGTCATTGTGGAAAACGGGGAACAATTGGCAGGAGTAACGGTGAGACACTGGCACGAGTAACTATGACTCTCTTAAGGTAGCCAAATGCCTCGTCAACAGGCGAAATACATCGGCAAACTCGAGAAGTTCCCGGCTGGCGTACTGTGAATGTCTTTATGTCGACAGTTAATGGCGTATCGATCCATGTGAACTGGCCAAAGTAAGCTAGCAGATGTGACTGTTGTAAAACGGGCAGCAACCGACAGGAGTAACTATGACTCAATAAAGGGACCCAAATGCCTCGTCAACAGTTGAGATACATTTGCAAACTGGAGGAGCTCTTAGCAGGAGTACTGTGAATGTCATAATGTCGACAAATAATAACGTATCGCTTGTGGTGAACTGGCCAGAGTAAGCTCGTAGTTGTGACTGTTGTAAAACGGGGAGAAACTGACAGGAGTAACTACGACTCTCGTAAGGTAGCCAAATGCCTCGTCAACAGCCGAGATACATCGCCAAACTCGAGAAGTTCAGGGCAGGCGTACTGTGAATGTCTTTATGTCGACAGTTAATGGCGTATCGATTCAGGTGAACTGGCCAGTGTAAGCTTGTAGATGTGACTGTTGTAAAACGGGGAGCAACCGACAGGAGTAACTATGCCTCTCTCAAGGTAGCCAAATGCCTCGTCAACAGGCGAAATACATCGGCAAACTCGAGAAGCTACCGGCAGGAGTAATGTGAAAGTCTTTATGTCGACAGATAATGGCGTATCGCTTCAGAAGAACTGGCTAAAGGAAGCTGAAAATGTGACTGTGGTAAAACGGGGTGCAACCGACAGGAGAAACTATGACTCTCTTAAGGTAGCCATATGCCTCGTCAACAGGCGAAATACATCGGCAAACTCGAGAAGCTACCGGCAGGAGTAATGTGAAAGTCTTTATGTCGACAGATAATGGAGTATCGCTTCAGGTGAACTGGCCAGCCACAATAAGCTTGAAAATGTGACTGTGGCAAAACTTGGAGCAACTGACTGGAGTAACTATGACTCTCTTAAGGTAGCCAAATGGCCCTCAACAGGCGAAAAAAATGGGCAAACTCGAGACGCTACCGGCAGGAGTACTGTGAAAGTCTATATATTGACAGATAATTGCGTATCGCTTCAGGTGAGCTGCTAGAGGAAGCTTGAAAATGTGACTGTGGTAAAACGGGGAACAAATGACTGGCGTAACTGTGACTCTCTTAAGTTACCCAAATGCCTCGCCAACAGGCGAAACACATCGGCAAACTCGACAAGCTCCGGCAGGAGTACCGTGAAAGTCTTTATGTCGACAGATAATGGCGTATCGCTTCAGGTGAACTTTCCAGAGTAAGCTTGAAAATGTCACTGTGGAAAACGGGGAACAATTGGCAGGAGTAACGGTGAGACACTGGCACGAGTAACTATGACTCTCTTAAGGAAGCCAAATGCCTCGTCAACAGGCGAAATACATCGGCAAACTCGAGAAGTTCCCGGCTGGCGTACTGTGAATGTCTTTATGTCGACAGTTAATGGCGTATCGATCCATGTGAACTGGCCAAAGTAAGCTAGCAGATGTGACTGTTGTAAAACGGCCAGCAACCGACAGGAGTAACTATGACTCAATAAAGGGACCCAAATGCCTCGTCAACAGTTGAGATACATTTGCAAACTGGAGGAGCTCTTAGCAGGAGTACTGTGAATGTCATAATGTCGACAAATAATAACGTATCGCTTGTGGTGAACTGGTCAGAGTAAGCTCGTAGTTGTGACTGTTGTAAAACGGGGAGAAACTGACAGGAGTAACTACGACTCTCTTAAGGTAGCCAAATGCCTCGTCAACAACCGAGATACATCGCCAAACTCGAGAAGTTCAGGGCAGGCGTACTGTGAATGTCTTTATGTCGACAGTTAATGGCGTATCGATTCAGGTGAACTGGCCAGTGTAAGCTTGTAGATGTGACTGTTGTAAAACGGGGAGCAACCGACAGGAGTAACTATGCCTCTCTCAAGGTAGCCAAATGCCTCATCAACAGGCGAAATACATCGGCAAACTCGAGAAGCTACCGGCAGGAGTAATGTGAAAGTCTTTATGTCGACAGATAATGGCGTATCGCTTCAGAAGAACTGGCTAAAGGAAGCTGAAAATGTGACTGTGGTAAAACGGGGTGCAACCGACAGGAGAAACTATGACTCTCTTAAGGTAGCCATATGCCTCGTCAACAGGCGAAATACATCGGCAAACTCGAGAAGCTACCGGCAGGAGTAATGTGAAAGTCTTTATGTCGACAGATAATGGCGTATCGCTTCAGGTGAACTGGCCAGCCACAATAAGCTTGAAAATGTGACTGTGGCAAAACTTGGAGCAACTGACTGGAGTAACTATGACTCTCTTAAGGTAGCCAAATGGCCCTCAACAGGCGAAAAAAATGGGCAAACTCGAGACGCTACCGGCAGGAGTACTGTGAAAGTCTATATATTGACAGATAATTGCGTATCGCTTCAGGTGAGCTGCTAGAGGAAGCTTGAAAATGTGACTGTGGTAAAACGGGGAACAAATGACTGGCGTAACTGTGACTCTCTTAAGTTACCCAAATGCCTCGCCAACAGGCGAAACACATCGGCAAACTCGACAAGCTCCCGGCAGGAGTACCGTGAAAGTCTTTATGTCGACAGATAATGGCGTATCGCTTCAGGTGAACTTTCCAGAGTAAGCTTGAAAATGTCACTGTGGAAAACGGGGAACAATTGGCAGGAGTAACGGTGAGACACTGGCACGAGTAACTATGACTCTCTTAAGGAAGCCAAATGCCTCGTCAACAGGCGAAATACATCGGCAAACTCGAGAAGTTCCCGGCTGGCGTACTGTGAATGTCTTTATGTCGACAGTTAATGGCGTATCGATCCATGTGAACTGGCCAAAGTAAGCTAGCAGATGTGACTGTTGTAAAACGGGCAGCAACCGACAGGAGTAACTATGACTCAATAAAGGGACCCAAATGCCTCGTCAACAGTTGAGATACATTTGCAAACTGGAGGAGCTCTTAGCAGGAGTACTGTGAATGTCATAATGTCGACAAATAATAACGTATCGCTTGTGGTGAACTGGCCAGAGTAAGCTCGTAGTTGTGACTGTTGTAAAACGGGGAGAAACTGACAGGAGTAACTACGACTCTCGTAAGGTAGCCAAATGCCTCGTCAACAGCCGAGATACATCGCCAAACTCGAGAAGTTCAGGGCAGGCGTACTGTGAATGTCTTTATGTCGACAGTTAATGGCGTATCGATTCAGGTGAACTGGCCAGTGTAAGCTTGTAGATGTGACTGTTGTAAAACGGGGAGCAACCGACAGGAGTAACTATGCCTCTCTCAAGGTAGCCAAATGCCTCGTCAACAGGCGAAATACATCGGCAAACTCGAGAAGCTACCGGCAGGAGTAATGTGAAAGTCTTTATGTCGACAGATAATGGCGTATCGCTTCAGAAGAACTGGCTAAAGGAAGCTGAAAATGTGACTGTGGTAAAACGGGGTGCAACCGACAGGAGAAACTATGACTCTCTTAAGGTAGCCATATGCCTCGTCAACAGGCGAAATACATCGGCAAACTCGAGAAGCTACCGGCAGGAGTAATGTGAAAGTCTTTATGTCGACAGATAATGGAGTATCGCTTCAGGTGAACTGGCCAGCCACAATAAGCTTGAAAATGTGACTGTGGCAAAACTTGGAGCAACTGACTGGAGTAACTATGACTCTCTTAAGGTAGCCAAATGGCCCTCAACAGGCGAAAAAAATGGGCAAACTCGAGACGCTACCGGCAGGAGTACTGTGAAAGTCTATATATTGACAGATAATTGCGTATCGCTTCAGGTGAGCTGCTAGAGGAAGCTTGAAAATGTGACTGTGGTAAAACGGGGAACAAATGACTGGCGTAACTGTGACTCTCTTAAGTTACCCAAATGCCTCGCCAACAGGCGAAACACATCGGCAAACTCGACAAGCTCCCGGCAGGAGTACCGTGAAAGTCTTTATGTCGACAGATAATGGCGTATCGCTTCAGGTGAACTTTCCAGAGTAAGCTTGAAAATGTCACTGTGGAAAACGGGGAACAATTGGCAGGAGTAACGGTGAGACACTGGCACGAGTAACTATGACTCTCTTAAGGAAGCCAAATGCCTCGTCAACAGGCGAAATACATCGGCAAACTCGAGAAGTTCCCGGCTGGCGTACTGTGAATGTCTTTATGTCGACAGTTAATGGCGTATCGATCCATGTGAACTGGCCAAAGTAAGCTAGCAGATGTGACTGTTGTAAAACGGCCAGCAACCGACAGGAGTAACTATGACTCAATAAAGGGACCCAAATGCCTCGTCAACAGTTGAGATACATTTGCAAACTGGAGGAGCTCTTAGCAGGAGTACTGTGAATGTCATAATGTCGACAAATAATAACGTATCGCTTGTGGTGAACTGGTCAGAGTAAGCTCGTAGTTGTGACTGTTGTAAAACGGGGAGAAACTGACAGGAGTAACTACGACTCTCTTAAGGTAGCCAAATGCCTCGTCAACAACCGAGATACATCGCCAAACTCGAGAAGTTCAGGGCAGGCGTACTGTGAATGTCTTTATGTCGACAGTTAATGGCGTATCGATTCAGGTGAACTGGCCAGTGTAAGCTTGTAGATGTGACTGTTGTAAAACGGGGAGCAACCGACAGGAGTAACTATGCCTCTCTCAAGGTAGCCAAATGCCTCATCAACAGGCGAAATACATCGGCAAACTCGAGAAGCTACCGGCAGGAGTAATGTGAAAGTCTTTATGTCGACAGATAATGGCGTATCGCTTCAGAAGAACTGGCTAAAGGAAGCTGAAAATGTGACTGTGGTAAAACGGGGTGCAACCGACAGGAGAAACTATGACTCTCTTAAGGTAGCCATATGCCTCGTCAACAGGCGAAATACATCGGCAAACTCGAGAAGCTACCGGCAGGAGTAATGTGAAAGTCTTTATGTCGACAGATAATGGCGTATCGCTTCAGGTGAACTGGCCAGCCACAATAAGCTTGAAAATGTGACTGTGGCAAAACTTGGAGCAACTGACTGGAGTAACTATGACTCTCTTAAGGTAGCCAAATGGCCCTCAACAGGCGAAAAAAATGGGCAAACTCGAGACGCTACCGGCAGGAGTACTGTGAAAGTCTATATATTGACAGATAATTGCGTATCGCTTCAGGTGAGCTGCTAGAGGAAGCTTGAAAATGTGACTGTGGTAAAACGGGGAACAAATGACTGGCGTAACTGTGACTCTCTTAAGTTACCCAAATGCCTCGCCAACAGGCGAAACACATCGGCAAACTCGACAAGCTCCCGGCAGGAGTACCGTGAAAGTCTTTATGTCGACAGATAATGGCGTATCGCTTCAGGTGAACTTTCCAGAGTAAGCTTGAAAATGTCACTGTGGAAAACGGGGAACAATTGGCAGGAGTAACGGTGAGACACTGGCACGAGTAACTATGACTCTCTTAAGGAAGCCAAATGCCTCGTCAACAGGCGAAATACATCGGCAAACTCGAGAAGTTCCCGGCTGGCGTACTGTGAATGTCTTTATGTCGACAGTTAATGGCGTATCGATCCATGTGAACTGGCCAAAGTAAGCTAGCAGATGTGACTGTTGTAAAACGGGCAGCAACCGACAGGAGTAACTATGACTCAATAAAGGGACCCAAATGCCTCGTCAACAGTTGAGATACATTTGCAAACTGGAGGAGCTCTTAGCAGGAGTACTGTGAATGTCATAATGTCGACAAATAATAACGTATCGCTTGTGGTGAACTGGCCAGAGTAAGCTCGTAGTTGTGACTGTTGTAAAACGGGGAGAAACTGACAGGAGTAACTACGACTCTCGTAAGGTAGCCAAATGCCTCGTCAACAGCCGAGATACATCGCCAAACTCGAGAAGTTCAGGGCAGGCGTACTGTGAATGTCTTTATGTCGACAGTTAATGGCGTATCGATTCAGGTGAACTGGCCAGTGTAAGCTTGTAGATGTGACTGTTGTAAAACGGGGAGCAACCGACAGGAGTAACTATGCCTCTCTCAAGGTAGCCAAATGCCTCGTCAACAGGCGAAATACATCGGCAAACTCGAGAAGCTACCGGCAGGAGTAATGTGAAAGTCTTTATGTCGACAGATAATGGCGTATCGCTTCAGAAGAACTGGCTAAAGGAAGCTGAAAATGTGACTGTGGTAAAACGGGGTGCAACCGACAGGAGAAACTATGACTCTCTTAAGGTAGCCATATGCCTCGTCAACAGGCGAAATACATCGGCAAACTCGAGAAGCTACCGGCAGGAGTAATGTGAAAGTCTTTATGTCGACAGATAATGGAGTATCGCTTCAGGTGAACTGGCCAGCCACAATAAGCTTGAAAATGTGACTGTGGCAAAACTTGGAGCAACTGACTGGAGTAACTATGACTCTCTTAAGGTAGCCAAATGGCCCTCAACAGGCGAAAAAAATGGGCAAACTCGAGACGCTACCGGCAGGAGTACTGTGAAAGTCTATATATTGACAGATAATTGCGTATCGCTTCAGGTGAGCTGCTAGAGGAAGCTTGAAAATGTGACTGTGGTAAAACGGGGAACAAATGACTGGCGTAACTGTGACTCTCTTAAGTTACCCAAATGCCTCGCCAACAGGCGAAACACATCGGCAAACTCGACAAGCTCCCGGCAGGAGTACCGTGAAAGTCTTTATGTCGACAGATAATGGCGTATCGCTTCAGGTGAACTTTCCAGAGTAAGCTTGAAAATGTCACTGTGGAAAACGGGGAACAATTGGCAGGAGTAACGGTGAGACACTGGCACGAGTAACTATGACTCTCTTAAGGAAGCCAAATGCCTCGTCAACAGGCGAAATACATCGGCAAACTCGAGAAGTTCCCGGCTGGCGTACTGTGAATGTCTTTATGTCGACAGTTAATGGCGTATCGATCCATGTGAACTGGCCAAAGTAAGCTAGCAGATGTGACTGTTGTAAAACGGCCAGCAACCGACAGGAGTAACTATGACTCAATAAAGGGACCCAAATGCCTCGTCAACAGTTGAGATACATTTGCAAACTGGAGGAGCTCTTAGCAGGAGTACTGTGAATGTCATAATGTCGACAAATAATAACGTATCGCTTGTGGTGAACTGGTCAGAGTAAGCTCGTAGTTGTGACTGTTGTAAAACGGGGAGAAACTGACAGGAGTAACTACGACTCTCTTAAGGTAGCCAAATGCCTCGTCAACAACCGAGATACATCGCCAAACTCGAGAAGTTCAGGGCAGGCGTACTGTGAATGTCTTTATGTCGACAGTTAATGGCGTATCGATTCAGGTGAACTGGCCAGTGTAAGCTTGTAGATGTGACTGTTGTAAAACGGGGAGCAACCGACAGGAGTAACTATGCCTCTCTCAAGGTAGCCAAATGCCTCATCAACAGGCGAAATACATCGGCAAACTCGAGAAGCTACCGGCAGGAGTAATGTGAAAGTCTTTATGTCGACAGATAATGGCGTATCGCTTCAGAAGAACTGGCTAAAGGAAGCTGAAAATGTGACTGTGGTAAAACGGGGTGCAACCGACAGGAGAAACTATGACTCTCTTAAGGTAGCCATATGCCTCGTCAACAGGCGAAATACATCGGCAAACTCGAGAAGCTACCGGCAGGAGTAATGTGAAAGTCTTTATGTCGACAGATAATGGCGTATCGCTTCAGGTGAACTGGCCAGCCACAATAAGCTTGAAAATGTGACTGTGGCAAAACTTGGAGCAACTGACTGGAGTAACTATGACTCTCTTAAGGTAGCCAAATGGCCCTCAACAGGCGAAAAAAATGGGCAAACTCGAGACGCTACCGGCAGGAGTACTGTGAAAGTCTATATATTGACAGATAATTGCGTATCGCTTCAGGTGAGCTGCTAGAGGAAGCTTGAAAATGTGACTGTGGTAAAACGGGGAACAAATGACTGGCGTAACTGTGACTCTCTTAAGTTACCCAAATGCCTCGCCAACAGGCGAAACACATCGGCAAACTCGACAAGCTCCCGGCAGGAGTACCGTGAAAGTCTTTATGTCGACAGATAATGGCGTATCGCTTCAGGTGAACTTTCCAGAGTAAGCTTGAAAATGTCACTGTGGAAAACGGGGAACAATTGGCAGGAGTAACGGTGAGACACTGGCACGAGTAACTATGACTCTCTTAAGGAAGCCAAATGCCTCGTCAACAGGCGAAATACATCGGCAAACTCGAGAAGTTCCCGGCTGGCGTACTGTGAATGTCTTTATGTCGACAGTTAATGGCGTATCGATCCATGTGAACTGGCCAAAGTAAGCTAGCAGATGTGACTGTTGTAAAACGGCCAGCAACCGACAGGAGTAACTATGACTCAATAAAGGGACCCAAATGCCTCGTCAACAGTTGAGATACATTTGCAAACTGGAGGAGCTCTTAGCAGGAGTACTGTGAATGTCATAATGTCGACAAATAATAACGTATCGCTTGTGGTGAACTGGTCAGAGTAAGCTCGTAGTTGTGACTGTTGTAAAACGGGGAGAAACTGACAGGAGTAACTACGACTCTCTTAAGGTAGCCAAATGCCTCGTCAACAACCGAGATACATCGCCAAACTCGAGAAGTTCAGGGCAGGCGTACTGTGAATGTCTTTATGTCGACAGTTAATGGCGTATCGATTCAGGTGAACTGGCCAGTGTAAGCTTGTAGATGTGACTGTTGTAAAACGGGGAGCAACCGACAGGAGTAACTATGCCTCTCTCAAGGTAGCCAAATGCCTCATCAACAGGCGAAATACATCGGCAAACTCGAGAAGCTACCGGCAGGAGTAATGTGAAAGTCTTTATGTCGACAGATAATGGCGTATCGCTTCAGAAGAACTGGCTAAAGGAAGCTGAAAATGTGACTGTGGTAAAACGGGGTGCAACCGACAGGAGAAACTATGACTCTCTTAAGGTAGCCATATGCCTCGTCAACAGGCGAAATACATCGGCAAACTCGAGAAGCTACCGGCAGGAGTAATGTGAAAGTCTTTATGTCGACAGATAATGGCGTATCGCTTCAGGTGAACTGGCCAGCCACAATAAGCTTGAAAATGTGACTGTGGCAAAACTTGGAGCAACTGACTGGAGTAACTATGACTCTCTTAAGGTAGCCAAATGGCCCTCAACAGGCGAAAAAAATGGGCAAACTCGAGACGCTACCGGCAGGAGTACTGTGAAAGTCTATATATTGACAGATAATTGCGTATCGCTTCAGGTGAGCTGCTAGAGGAAGCTTGAAAATGTGACTGTGGTAAAACGGGGAACAAATGACTGGCGTAACTGTGACTCTCTTAAGTTACCCAAATGCCTCGCCAACAGGCGAAACACATCGGCAAACTCGACAAGCTCCCGGCAGGAGTACCGTGAAAGTCTTTATGTCGACAGATAATGGCGTATCGCTTCAGGTGAACTTTCCAGAGTAAGCTTGAAAATGTCATTGTGGAAAACGGGGAACAATTGGCAGGAGTAACGGTGAGACACTGGCACGAGTAACTATGACTCTCTTAAGGAAGCCAAATGCCTCGTCAACAGGCGAAATACATCGGCAAACTCGAGAAGTTCCCGGCTGGCGTACTGTGAATGTCTTTATGTCGACAGTTAATGGCGTATCGATCCATGTGAACTGGCCAAAGTAAGCTAGCAGATGTGACTGTTGTAAAACGGCCAGCAACCGACAGGAGTAACTATGACTCAATAAAGGGACCCAAATGCCTCGTCAACAGTTGAGATACATTTGCAAACTGGAGGAGCTCTTAGCAGGAGTACTGTGAATGTCATAATGTCGACAAATAATAACGTATCGCTTGTGGTGAACTGGTCAGAGTAAGCTCGTAGTTGTGACTGTTGTAAAACGGGGAGAAACTGACAGGAGTAACTACGACTCTCTTAAGGTAGCCAAATGCCTCGTCAACAACCGAGATACATCGCCAAACTCGAGAAGTTCAGGGCAGGCGTACTGTGAATGTCTTTATGTCGACAGTTAATGGCGTATCGATTCAGGTGAACTGGCCAGTGTAAGCTTGTAGATGTGACTGTTGTAAAACGGGGAGCGACCGACAGGAGTAACTATGCCTCTCTCAAGGTAGCCAAATGCCTCGTCAACAGGCGAAATACATCAGCAAACTCGAGAAGCTCCCGGCGGGAATACTGTGGAAGTCTTTATGTTGACAGATAATGGCGTATCGCTTCAGGAGAACTGGCTAAAGGAAGCTGAAAATGTGACTGTGGTAAAACGGGGTGCAACCGACAGGAGAAACTATGACTCTCTTAAGGTAGCCATATGCCTCGTCAACAGGCGAAATACATAGGCAAACTCGAGGAGCTCCCGGGAGGAGTACTGTGAAAGTCATTATGTTGACAGATAATGGCGTATCGCCTCAGGTGAACTAGCCAGAGTAAGCTTGAAAATGTCATTGTGGAAAACCGGGAACAATTAGCAGGAGTAACGGTGAGACACTGGCACGAGTAACTATGAATCTCTTAAGGTAGCCAAATGCCCCGTCAACAGGCGAAATACATCGGCAAATTCGAGAAGCTCCCGGCAGGAGTACTGTGAAAGTCTTTATGTCGACAGTTAATGGCGTATCGATTCAGGTGAACTGGCCAGAGTAAGCTTCTAGATGTGACTGTTGTAAAACGGGGAGCAACCGACAGGAGTAAATATGACTCTCTTGAGGTAGCCAAATACCTCGTCAACAGGCGCAATAAATCGGCAAACTCGAGGAGCTCCCGGGAGGAGTACTGTGAAAGTCATTATGTTGACAGATAATGGCGTATCGCCTCAGGTGAACTTTCCAGAGTAAGCTTGAAAATGTCATTGTGGAAAACGGGGAACAATTGGCAGGAGTAACGGTGAGACACTGGCACGAGTAACTATGACTCTCTTAAGGTAGCCAAATGCCTCGTCAACAGGCGAAATACATCGGCAAACTCGAGAAGTTCCCGGCTGGCGTACTGTGAATGTCTTTATGTCGACAGTTAATGGCGTATCGATCCATGTGAACTGGCCAAAGTAAGCTAGCAGATGTGACTGTTGTAAAACGGGCAGCAACCGACAGGAGTAACTATGACTCAATAAAGGGACCCAAATGCCTCGTCAACAGTTGAGATACATTTGCAAACTGGAGGAGCTCTTAGCAGGAGTACTGTGAATGTCATAATGTCGACAAATAATAACGTATCGCTTGTGGTGAACTGGCCAGAGTAAGCTCGTAGTTGTGACTGTTGTAAAACGGGGAGAAACTGACAGGAGTAACTACGACTCTCGTAAGGTAGCCAAATGCCTCGTCAACAGCCGAGATACATCGCCAAACTCGAGAAGTTCAGGGCAGGCGTACTGTGAATGTCTTTATGTCGACAGTTAATGGCGTATCGATTCAGGTGAACTGGCCAGTGTAAGCTTGTAGATGTGACTGTTGTAAAACGGGGAGCAACCGACAGGAGTAACTATGCCTCTCTCAAGGTAGCCAAATGCCTCGTCAACAGGCGAAATACATCGGCAAACTCGAGAAGCTACCGGCAGGAGTAATGTGAAAGTCTTTATGTCGACAGATAATGGCGTATCGCTTCAGAAGAACTGGCTAAAGGAAGCTGAAAATGTGACTGTGGTAAAACGGGGTGCAACCGACAGGAGAAACTATGACTCTCTTAAGGTAGCCATATGCCTCGTCAACAGGCGAAATACATCGGCAAACTCGAGAAGCTACCGGCAGGAGTAATGTGAAAGTCTTTATGTCGACAGATAATGGAGTATCGCTTCAGGTGAACTGGCCAGCCACAATAAGCTTGAAAATGTGACTGTGGCAAAACTTGGAGCAACTGACTGGAGTAACTATGACTCTCTTAAGGTACCCAAATGGCCCTCAACAGGCGAAAAAAATGGGCAAACTCGAGACGCTACCGGCAGGAGTACTGTGAAAGTCTATATATTGACAGATAATTGCGTATCGCTTCAGGTGAGCTGCTAGAGGAAGCTTGAAAATGTGACTGTGGTAAAACGGGGAACAAATGACTGGCGTAACTGTGACTCTCTTAAGTTACCCAAATGCCTCGCCAACAGGCGAAACACATCGGCAAACTCGACAAGCTCCCGGCAGGAGTACCGTGAAAGTCTTTATGTCGACAGATAATGGCGTATCGCTTCAGGTGAACTTTCCAGAGTAAGCTTGAAAATGTCACTGTGGAAAACGGGGAACAATTGGCAGGAGTAACGGTGAGACACTGGCACGAGTAACTATGACTCTCTTAAGGAAGCCAAATGCCTCGTCAACAGGCGAAATACATCGGCAAACTCGAGAAGTTCCCGGCTGGCGTACTGTGAATGTCTTTATGTCGACAGTTAATGGCGTATCGATCCATGTGAACTGGCCAAAGTAAGCTAGCAGATGTGACTGTTGTAAAACGGCCAGCAACCGACAGGAGTAACTATGACTCAATAAAGGGACCCAAATGCCTCGTCAACAGTTGAGATACATTTGCAAACTGGAGGAGCTCTTAGCAGGAGTACTGTGAATGTCATAATGTCGACAAATAATAACGTATCGCTTGTGGTGAACTGGTCAGAGTAAGCTCGTAGTTGTGACTGTTGTAAAACGGGGAGAAACTGACAGGAGTAACTACGACTCTCTTAAGGTAGCCAAATGCCTCGTCAACAACCGAGATACATCGCCAAACTCGAGAAGTTCAGGGCAGGCGTACTGTGAATGTCTTTATGTCGACAGTTAATGGCGTATCGATTCAGGTGAACTGGCCAGTGTAAGCTTGTAGATGTGACTGTTGTAAAACGGGGAGCAACCGACAGGAGTAACTATGCCTCTCTCAAGGTAGCCAAATGCCTCATCAACAGGCGAAATACATCGGCAAACTCGAGAAGCTACCGGCAGGAGTAATGTGAAAGTCTTTATGTCGACAGATAATGGCGTATCGCTTCAGAAGAACTGGCTAAAGGAAGCTGAAAATGTGACTGTGGTAAAACGGGGTGCAACCGACAGGAGAAACTATGACTCTCTTAAGGTAGCCATATGCCTCGTCAACAGGCGAAATACATCGGCAAACTCGAGAAGCTACCGGCAGGAGTAATGTGAAAGTCTTTATGTCGACAGATAATGGCGTATCGCTTCAGGTGAACTGGCCAGCCACAATAAGCTTGAAAATGTGACTGTGGCAAAACTTGGAGCAACTGACTGGAGTAACTATGACTCTCTTAAGGTAGCCAAATGGCCCTCAACAGGCGAAAAAAATGGGCAAACTCGAGACGCTACCGGCAGGAGTACTGTGAAAGTCTATATATTGACAGATAATTGCGTATCGCTTCAGGTGAGCTGCTAGAGGAAGCTTGAAAATGTGACTGTGGTAAAACGGGGAACAAATGACTGGCGTAACTGTGACTCTCTTAAGTTACCCAAATGCCTCGCCAACAGGCGAAACACATCGGCAAACTCGACAAGCTCCCGGCAGGAGTACCGTGAAAGTCTTTATGTCGACAGATAATGGCGTATCGCTTCAGGTGAACTTTCCAGAGTAAGCTTGAAAATGTCACTGTGGAAAACGGGGAACAATTGGCAGGAGTAACGGTGAGACACTGGCACGAGTAACTATGACTCTCTTAAGGAAGCCAAATGCCTCGTCAACAGGCGAAATACATCGGCAAACTCGAGAAGTTCCCGGCTGGCGTACTGTGAATGTCTTTATGTCGACAGTTAATGGCGTATCGATCCATGTGAACTGGCCAAAGTAAGCTAGCAGATGTGACTGTTGTAAAACGGCCAGCAACCGACAGGAGTAACTATGACTCAATAAAGGGACCCAAATGCCTCGTCAACAGTTGAGATACATTTGCAAACTGGAGGAGCTCTTAGCAGGAGTACTGTGAATGTCATAATGTCGACAAATAATAACGTATCGCTTGTGGTGAACTGGTCAGAGTAAGCTCGTAGTTGTGACTGTTGTAAAACGGGGAGAAACTGACAGGAGTAACTACGACTCTCTTAAGGTAGCCAAATGCCTCGTCAACAACCGAGATACATCGCCAAACTCGAGAAGTTCAGGGCAGGCGTACTGTGAATGTCTTTATGTCGACAGTTAATGGCGTATCGATTCAGGTGAACTGGCCAGTGTAAGCTTGTAGATGTGACTGTTGTAAAACGGGGAGCAACCGACAGGAGTAACTATGCCTCTCTCAAGGTAGCCAAATGCCTCATCAACAGGCGAAATACATCGGCAAACTCGAGAAGCTACCGGCAGGAGTAATGTGAAAGTCTTTATGTCGACAGATAATGGCGTATCGCTTCAGAAGAACTGGCTAAAGGAAGCTGAAAATGTGACTGTGGTAAAACGGGGTGCAACCGACAGGAGAAACTATGACTCTCTTAAGGTAGCCATATGCCTCGTCAACAGGCGAAATACATCGGCAAACTCGAGAAGCTACCGGCAGGAGTAATGTGAAAGTCTTTATGTCGACAGATAATGGCGTATCGCTTCAGGTGAACTGGCCAGCCACAATAAGCTTGAAAATGTGACTGTGGCAAAACTTGGAGCAACTGACTGGAGTAACTATGACTCTCTTAAGGTAGCCAAATGGCCCTCAACAGGCGAAAAAAATGGGCAAACTCGAGACGCTACCGGCAGGAGTACTGTGAAAGTCTATATATTGACAGATAATTGCGTATCGCTTCAGGTGAGCTGCTAGAGGAAGCTTGAAAATGTGACTGTGGTAAAACGGGGAACAAATGACTGGCGTAACTGTGACTCTCTTAAGTTACCCAAATGCCTCGCCAACAGGCGAAACACATCGGCAAACTCGACAAGCTCCCGGCAGGAGTACCGTGAAAGTCTTTATGTCGACAGATAATGGCGTATCGCTTCAGGTGAACTTTCCAGAGTAAGCTTGAAAATGTCATTGTGGAAAACGGGGAACAATTGGCAGGAGTAACGGTGAGACACTGGCACGAGTAACTATGACTCTCTTAAGGAAGCCAAATGCCTCGTCAACAGGCGAAATACATCGGCAAACTCGAGAAGTTCCCGGCTGGCGTACTGTGAATGTCTTTATGTCACAGTTAATGGCGTATCGATCCATGTGAACTGGCCAAAGTAAGCTAGCAGATGTGACTGTTGTAAAACGGCCAGCAACCGACAGGAGTAACTATGACTCAATAAAGGGACCCAAATGCCTCGTCAACAGTTGAGATACATTTGCAAACTGGAGGAGCTCTTAGCAGGAGTACTGTGAATGTCATAATGTCGACAAATAATAACGTATCGCTTGTGGTGAACTGGTCAGAGTAAGCTCGTAGTTGTGACTGTTGTAAAACGGGGAGAAACTGACAGGAGTAACTACGACTCTCTTAAGGTAGCCAAATGCCTCGTCAACAACCGAGATACATCGCCAAACTCGAGAAGTTCAGGGCAGGCGTACTGTGAATGTCTTTATGTCGACAGTTAATGGCGTATCGATTCAGGTGAACTGGCCAGTGTAAGCTTGTAGATGTGACTGTTGTAAAACGGGGAGCGACCGACAGGAGTAACTATGCCTCTCTCAAGGTAGCCAAATGCCTCGTCAACAGGCGAAATACATCAGCAAACTCGAGAAGCTCCCGGCGGGAATACTGTGGAAGTCTTTATGTTGACAGATAATGGCGTATCGCTTCAGGAGAACTGGCTAAAGGAAGCTGAAAATGTGACTGTGGTAAAACGGGGTGCAACCGACAGGAGAAACTATGACTCTCTTAAGGTAGCCATATGCCTCGTCAACAGGCGAAATACATAGGCAAACTCGAGGAGCTCCCGGGAGGAGTACTGTGAAAGTCATTATGTTGACAGATAATGGCGTATCGCCTCAGGTGAACTAGCCAGAGTAAGCTTGAAAATGTCATTGTGGAAAACCGGGAACAATTAGCAGGAGTAACGGTGAGACACTGGCACGAGTAACTATGAATCTCTTAAGGTAGCCAAATGCCCCGTCAACAGGCGAAATACATCGGCAAATTCGAGAAGCTCCCGGCAGGAGTACTGTGAAAGTCTTTATGTCGACAGTTAATGGCGTATCGATTCAGGTGAACTGGCCAGAGTAAGCTTCTAGATGTGACTGTTGTAAAACGGGGAGCAACCGACAGGAGTAAATATGACTCTCTTGAGGTAGCCAAATACCTCGTCAACAGGCGCAATAAATCGGCAAACTCGAGGAGCTCCCGGGAGGAGTACTGTGAAAGTCATTATGTTGACAGATAATGGCGTATCGCCTCAGGTGAACTTTCCAGAGTAAGCTTGAAAATGTCATTGTGGAAAACGGGGAACAATTGGCAGGAGTAACGGTGAGACACTGGCACGAGTAACTATGACTCTCTTAAGGTAGCCAAATGCCTCGTCAACAGGCGAAATACATCGGCAAACTCGAGAAGTTCCCGGCTGGCGTACTGTGAATGTCTTTATGTCGACAGTTAATGGCGTATCGATCCATGTGAACTGGCCAAAGTAAGCTAGCAGATGTGACTGTTGTAAAACGGGCAGCAACCGACAGGAGTAACTATGACTCAATAAAGGGACCCAAATGCCTCGTCAACAGTTGAGATACATTTGCAAACTGGAGGAGCTCTTAGCAGGAGTACTGTGAATGTCATAATGTCGACAAATAATAACGTATCGCTTGTGGTGAACTGGCCAGAGTAAGCTCGTAGTTGTGACTGTTGTAAAACGGGGAGAAACTGACAGGAGTAACTACGACTCTCGTAAGGTAGCCAAATGCCTCGTCAACAGCCGAGATACATCGCCAAACTCGAGAAGTTCAGGGCAGGCGTACTGTGAATGTCTTTATGTCGACAGTTAATGGCGTATCGATTCAGGTGAACTGGCCAGTGTAAGCTTGTAGATGTGACTGTTGTAAAACGGGGAGCAACCGACAGGAGTAACTATGCCTCTCTCAAGGTAGCCAAATGCCTCGTCAACAGGCGAAATACATCGGCAAACTCGAGAAGCTACCGGCAGGAGTAATGTGAAAGTCTTTATGTCGACAGATAATGGCGTATCGCTTCAGAAGAACTGGCTAAAGGAAGCTGAAAATGTGACTGTGGTAAAACGGGGTGCAACCGACAGGAGAAACTATGACTCTCTTAAGGTAGCCATATGCCTCGTCAACAGGCGAAATACATCGGCAAACTCGAGAAGCTACCGGCAGGAGTAATGTGAAAGTCTTTATGTCGACAGATAATGGAGTATCGCTTCAGGTGAACTGGCCAGCCACAATAAGCTTGAAAATGTGACTGTGGCAAAACTTGGAGCAACTGACTGGAGTAACTATGACTCTCTTAAGGTAGCCAAATGGCCCTCAACAGGCGAAAAAAATGGGCAAACTCGAGACGCTACCGGCAGGAGTACTGTGAAAGTCTATATATTGACAGATAATTGCGTATCGCTTCAGGTGAGCTGCTAGAGGAAGCTTGAAAATGTGACTGTGGTAAAACGGGGAACAAATGACTGGCGTAACTGTGACTCTCTTAAGTTACCCAAATGCCTCGCCAACAGGCGAAACACATCGGCAAACTCGACAAGCTCCCGGCAGGAGTACCGTGAAAGTCTTTATGTCGACAGATAATGGCGTATCGCTTCAGGTGAACTTTCCAGAGTAAGCTTGAAAATGTCACTGTGGAAAACGGGGAACAATTGGCAGGAGTAACGGTGAGACACTGGCACGAGTAACTATGACTCTCTTAAGGAAGCCAAATGCCTCGTCAACAGGCGAAATACATCGGCAAACTCGAGAAGTTCCCGGCTGGCGTACTGTGAATGTCTTTATGTCGACAGTTAATGGCGTATCGATCCATGTGAACTGGCCAAAGTAAGCTAGCAGATGTGACTGTTGTAAAACGGCCAGCAACCGACAGGAGTAACTATGACTCAATAAAGGGACCCAAATGCCTCGTCAACAGTTGAGATACATTTGCAAACTGGAGGAGCTCTTAGCAGGAGTACTGTGAATGTCATAATGTCGACAAATAATAACGTATCGCTTGTGGTGAACTGGTCAGAGTAAGCTCGTAGTTGTGACTGTTGTAAAACGGGGAGAAACTGACAGGAGTAACTACGACTCTCTTAAGGTAGCCAAATGCCTCGTCAACAACCGAGATACATCGCCAAACTCGAGAAGTTCAGGGCAGGCGTACTGTGAATGTCTTTATGTCGACAGTTAATGGCGTATCGATTCAGGTGAACTGGCCAGTGTAAGCTTGTAGATGTGACTGTTGTAAAACGGGGAGCAACCGACAGGAGTAACTATGCCTCTCTCAAGGTAGCCAAATGCCTCATCAACAGGCGAAATACATCGGCAAACTCGAGAAGCTACCGGCAGGAGTAATGTGAAAGTCTTTATGTCGACAGATAATGGCGTATCGCTTCAGAAGAACTGGCTAAAGGAAGCTGAAAATGTGACTGTGGTAAAACGGGGTGCAACCGACAGGAGAAACTATGACTCTCTTAAGGTAGCCATATGCCTCGTCAACAGGCGAAATACATCGGCAAACTCGAGAAGCTACCGGCAGGAGTAATGTGAAAGTCTTTATGTCGACAGATAATGGCGTATCGCTTCAGGTGAACTGGCCAGCCACAATAAGCTTGAAAATGTGACTGTGGCAAAACTTGGAGCAACTGACTGGAGTAACTATGACTCTCTTAAGGTAGCCAAATGGCCCTCAACAGGCGAAAAAAATGGGCAAACTCGAGACGCTACCGGCAGGAGTACTGTGAAAGTCTATATATTGACAGATAATTGCGTATCGCTTCAGGTGAGCTGCTAGAGGAAGCTTGAAAATGTGACTGTGGTAAAACGGGGAACAAATGACTGGCGTAACTGTGACTCTCTTAAGTTACCCAAATGCCTCGCCAACAGGCGAAACACATCGGCAAACTCGACAAGCTCCCGGCAGGAGTACCGTGAAAGTCTTTATGTCGACAGATAATGGCGTATCGCTTCAGGTGAACTTTCCAGAGTAAGCTTGAAAATGTCACTGTGGAAAACGGGGAACAATTGGCAGGAGTAACGGTGAGACACTGGCACGAGTAACTATGACTCTCTTAAGGAAGCCAAATGCCTCGTCAACAGGCGAAATACATCGGCAAACTCGAGAAGTTCCCGGCTGGCGTACTGTGAATGTCTTTATGTCGACAGTTAATGGCGTATCGATCCATGTGAACTGGCCAAAGTAAGCTAGCAGATGTGACTGTTGTAAAACGGCCAGCAACCGACAGGAGTAACTATGACTCAATAAAGGGACCCAAATGCCTCGTCAACAGTTGAGATACATTTGCAAACTGGAGGAGCTCTTAGCAGGAGTACTGTGAATGTCATAATGTCGACAAATAATAACGTATCGCTTGTGGTGAACTGGTCAGAGTAAGCTCGTAGTTGTGACTGTTGTAAAACGGGGAGAAACTGACAGGAGTAACTACGACTCTCTTAAGGTAGCCAAATGCCTCGTCAACAACCGAGATACATCGCCAAACTCGAGAAGTTCAGGGCAGGCGTACTGTGAATGTCTTTATGTCGACAGTTAATGGCGTATCGATTCAGGTGAACTGGCCAGTGTAAGCTTGTAGATGTGACTGTTGTAAAACGGGGAGCGACCGACAGGAGTAACTATGCCTCTCTCAAGGTAGCCAAATGCCTCGTCAACAGGCGAAATACATCAGCAAACTCGAGAAGCTCCCGGCGGGAATACTGTGGAAGTCTTTATGTTGACAGATAATGGCGTATCGCTTCAGGAGAACTGGCTAAAGGAAGCTGAAAATGTGACTGTGGTAAAACGGGGTGCAACCGACAGGAGAAACTATGACTCTCTTAAGGTAGCCATATGCCTCGTCAACAGGCGAAATACATAGGCAAACTCGAGGAGCTCCCGGGAGGAGTACTGTGAAAGTCATTATGTTGACAGATAATGGCGTATCGCCTCAGGTGAACTAGCCAGAGTAAGCTTGAAAATGTCATTGTGGAAAACCGGGAACAATTAGCAGGAGTAACGGTGAGACACTGGCACGAGTAACTATGAATCTCTTAAGGTAGCCAAATGCCCCGTCAACAGGCGAAATACATCGGCAAATTCGAGAAGCTCCCGGCAGGAGTACTGTGAAAGTCTTTATGTCGACAGTTAATGGCGTATCGATTCAGGTGAACTGGCCAGAGTAAGCTTCTAGATGTGACTGTTGTAAAACGGGGAGCAACCGACAGGAGTAAATATGACTCTCTTGAGGTAGCCAAATACCTCGTCAACAGGCGCAATAAATCGGCAAACTCGAGGAGCTCCCGGGAGGAGTACTGTGAAAGTCATTATGTTGACAGATAATGGCGTATCGCCTCAGGTGAACTTTCCAGAGTAAGCTTGAAAATGTCATTGTGGAAAACGGGGAACAATTGGCAGGAGTAACGGTGAGACACTGGCACGAGTAACTATGACTCTCTTAAGGTAGCCAAATGCCTCGTCAACAGGCGAAATACATCGGCAAACTCGAGAAGTTCCCGGCTGGCGTACTGTGAATGTCTTTATGTCGACAGTTAATGGCGTATCGATCCATGTGAACTGGCCAAAGTAAGCTAGCAGATGTGACTGTTGTAAAACGGGCAGCAACCGACAGGAGTAACTATGACTCAATAAAGGGACCCAAATGCCTCGTCAACAGTTGAGATACATTTGCAAACTGGAGGAGCTCTTAGCAGGAGTACTGTGAATGTCATAATGTCGACAAATAATAACGTATCGCTTGTGGTGAACTGGCCAGAGTAAGCTCGTAGTTGTGACTGTTGTAAAACGGGGAGAAACTGACAGGAGTAACTACGACTCTCGTAAGGTAGCCAAATGCCTCGTCAACAGCCGAGATACATCGCCAAACTCGAGAAGTTCAGGGCAGGCGTACTGTGAATGTCTTTATGTCGACAGTTAATGGCGTATCGATTCAGGTGAACTGGCCAGTGTAAGCTTGTAGATGTGACTGTTGTAAAACGGGGAGCAACCGACAGGAGTAACTATGCCTCTCTCAAGGTAGCCAAATGCCTCGTCAACAGGCGAAATACATCGGCAAACTCGAGAAGCTACCGGCAGGAGTAATGTGAAAGTCTTTATGTCGACAGATAATGGCGTATCGCTTCAGAAGAACTGGCTAAAGGAAGCTGAAAATGTGACTGTGGTAAAACGGGGTGCAACCGACAGGAGAAACTATGACTCTCTTAAGGTAGCCATATGCCTCGTCAACAGGCGAAATACATCGGCAAACTCGAGAAGCTACCGGCAGGAGTAATGTGAAAGTCTTTATGTCGACAGATAATGGCGTATCGCTTCAGGTGAACTGGCCAGCCACAATAAGCTTGAAAATGTGACTGTGGCAAAACTTGGAGCAACTGACTGGAGCAACTATGACTCTCTTAAGGTAGCCAAATGGCCCTCAACAGGCGAAAAAAATGGGCAAACTCGAGACGCTACCGGCAGGAGTACTGTGAAAGTCTATATATTGACAGATAATTATGTATCGCTTCAGGTGAGCTGCTAGAGGAAGCTTGAAAATGTGACTGTGGTAAAACGGGGAACAAATGACTGGCGTAACTGTGACTCTCTTAAGTTACCCAAATGCCTCGCCAACAGGCAAAACACATCGGCAAACTCGACAAGCTCCCGGCAGGAGTACCGTGAAAGTCTTTATGTCGACAGATAATGGCTTATCGCTTCAGGTGAACTTTCCAGAGTAAGCTTGAAAATGTCATTGTGGAAAACGGGGAACAATTGGCAGGAGTAACGGTGAGACACTGGCACGAGTAACTATGACTCTCTTAAGGAAGCCAAATGCCTCGTCAACAGGCGAAATACATCGGCAAACTCGAGAAGTTCCCGGCTGGCGTACTGTGAATGTCTTTATGTCGACAGTTAATGGCGTATCGATCCATGTGAACTGGCCAAAGTAAGCTAGCAGATGTGACTGTTGTAAAACGGCCAGCAACCGACAGGAGTAACTATGACTCAATAAAGGGACCCAAATGCCTCGTCAACAGTTGAGATACATTTACAAACTGGAGGAGCTCTTAGCAGGAGTACTGTGAATGTCATAATGTCGACAAATAATAACGTATCGCTTGTGGTGAACTGGTCAGAGTAAGCTCGTAGTTGTGACTGTTGTAAAACGGGGAGAAACTGACAGGAGTAACTACGACTCTCTTAAGGTAGCCAAATGCCTCGTCAACAACCGAGATACATCGCCAAACTCGAGAAGTTCAGGGCAGGCGTACTGTGAATGTCTTTATGTCGACAGTTAATGGCGTATCGATTCAGGTGAACTGGCCAGTGTAAGCTTGTAGATGTGACTGTTGTAAAACGGGGAGCGACCGACAGGAGTAACTATGCCTCTCTCAAGGTAGCCAAATGCCTCGTCAACAGGCGAAATACATCAGCAAACACGAGAGGCTCCCGGCGGGAATACTGTGGAAGTCTTTATGTTGACAGATAATGGCGTATCGCTTCAGGAGAACTGGCTAAAGGAAGCTGAAAATGTGACTGTGGTAAAACGGGGTGCAACCGACAGGAGAAACTATGACTCTCTTAAGGTAGCCATATGCCTCGTCAACAGGCGAAATACATAGGCAAACTCGAGGAGCTCCCGGGAGGAGTACTGTGAAAGTCATTATGTTGACAGATAATGGCGTATCGCCTCAGGTGAACTAGCCAGAGTAAGCTTGAAAATGTCATTGTGGAAAACCGGGAACAATTAGCAGGAGTAACGGTGAGACACTGGCACGAGTAACTATGAATCTCTTAAGGTAGCCAAATGCCCCGTCAACAGGCGAAATACATCGGCAAATTCGAGAAGCTCCCGGCAGGAGTACTGTGAAAGTCTTTATGTCGACAGTTAATGGCGTATCGATTCAGGTGAACTGGCCAGAGTAAGCTTCTAGATGTGACTGTTGTAAAACGGGGAGCAACCGACAGGAGTAAATATGACTCTCTTGAGGTAGCCAAATACCTCGTCAACAGGCGCAATAAATCGGCAAACTCGAGGAGCTCCCGGGAGGAGTACTGTGAAAGTCATTATGTTGACAGATAATGGCGTATCGCCTCAGGTGAACTTTCCAGAGTAAGCTTGAAAATGTCATTGTGGAAAACGGGGAACAATTGGCAGGAGTAACGGTGAGACACTGGCACGAGTAACTATGACTCTCTTAAGGTAGCCAAATGCCTCGTCAACAGGCGAAATACATCGGCAAACTCGAGAAGTTCCCGGCTGGCGTACTGTGAATGTCTTTATGTCGACAGTTAATGGCGTATCGATCCATGTGAACTGGCCAAAGTAAGCTAGCAGATGTGACTGTTGTAAAACGGGCAGCAACCGACAGGAGTAACTATGACTCAATAAAGGGACCCAAATGCCTCGTCAACAGTTGAGATACATTTGCAAACTGGAGGAGCTCTTAGCAGGAGTACTGTGAATGTCATAATGTCGACAAATAATAACGTATCGCTTGTGGTGAACTGGCCAGAGTAAGCTCGTAGTTGTGACTGTTGTAAAACGGGGAGAAACTGACAGGAGTAACTACGACTCTCTTAACGTAGCCAAATGCCTCGTCAACAGCCGAGATACATCGCCAAACTCGAGAAGTTCAGGGCAGGCGTACTGTGAATGTCTTTATGTCGACAGTTAATGGCGTATCGATTCAGGTGAACTGGCCAGTGTAAGCTTGTAGATGTGACTGTTGTAAAACGGGGAGCAACCGACAGGAGTAACTATGCCTCTCTCAAGGTAGCCAAATGCCTCGTCAACAGGCGAAATACATCGGCAAACTCGAGAAGCTACCGGCAGGAGTAATGTGAAAGTCTTTATGTCGACAGATAATGGCGTATCGCTTCAGAAGAACTGGCTAAAGGAAGCTGAAAATGTGACTGTGGTAAAACGGGGTGCAACCGACAGGAGAAACTATGACTCTCTTAAGGTAGCCATATGCCTCGTCAACAGGCGAAATACATCGGCAAACTCGAGAAGCTACCGGCAGGAGTAATGTGAAAGTCTTTATGTCGACAGATAATGGCGTATCGCTTCAGGTGAACTGGCCAGCCACAATAAGCTTGAAAATGTGACTGTGGCAAAACTTGGAGCAACTGACTGGAGTAACTATGACTCTCTTAAGGTAGCCAAATGGCCCTCAACAGGCGAAAAAAATGGGCAAACTCGAGACGCTACCGGCAGGAGTACTGTGAAAGTCTATATATTGACAGATAATTGCGTATCGCTTCAGGTGAGCTGCTAGAGGAAGCTTGAAAATGTGACTGTGGTAAAACGGGGAACAAATGACTGGCGTAACTGTGACTCTCTTAAGTTACCCAAATGCCTCGCCAACAGGCGAAACACATCGGCAAACTCGACAAGCTCCCGGCAGGAGTACCGTGAAAGTCTTTATGTCGACAGATAATGGCGTATCGCTTCAGGTGAACTTTCCAGAGTAAGCTTGAAAATGTCATTGTGGAAAACGGGGAACAATTGGCAGGAGTAACGGTGAGACACTGGCACGAGTAACTATGACTCTCTTAAGGAAGCCAAATGCCTCGTCAACAGGCGAAATACATCGGCAAACTCGAGAAGTTCCCGGCTGGCGTACTGTGAATGTCTTTATGTCGACAGTTAATGGCGTATCGATCCATGTGAACTGGCCAAAGTAAGCTAGCAGATGTGACTGTTGTAAAACGGCCAGCAACCGACAGGAGTAACTATGACTCAATAAAGGGACCCAAATGACTCGTCAACAGTTGAGATACATTTGCAAACTGGAGGAGCTCTTAGCAGGAGTACTGTGAATGTCATAATGTCGACAAATAATAACGTATCGCTTGTGGTGAACTGGTCAGAGTAAGCTCGTAGTTGTGACTGTTGTAAAACGGGGAGAAACTGACAGGAGTAACTACGACTCTCTTAAGGTAGCCAAATGCCTCGTCAACAACCGAGATACATCGCCAAACTCGAGAAGTTCAGGGCAGGCGTACTGTGAATGTCTTTATGTCGACAGTTAATGGCGTATCGATTCAGGTGAACTGGCCAGTGTAAGCTTGTAGATGTGACTGTTGTAGAACGGGGAGCGACCGACAGGAGTAACTATGCCTCTCTCAAGGTAGCCAAATGCCTCGTCAACAGGCGAAATACATCAGCAAACACGAGAAGCTCCCGGCGGGAATACTGTGGAAGTCTTTATGTTGACAGATAATGGCGTATCGCTTCAGGAGAACTGGCTAAAGGAAGCTGAAAATGTGACTGTGGTAAAACGGGGTGCAACCGACAGGAGAAACTATGACTCTCTTAAGGTAGCCATATGCCTCGTCAACAGGCGAAATACATAGGCAAACTCGAGGAGCTCCCGGGAGGAGTACTGTGAAAGTCATTATGTTGACAGATAATGGCGTATCGCCTCAGGTGAACTAGCCAGAGTAAGCTTGAAAATGTCATTGTGGAAAACCGGGAACAATTAGCAGGAGTAACGGTGAGACACTGGCACGAGTAACTATGAATCTCTTAAGGTAGCCAAATGCCCCGTCAACAGGCGAAATACATCGGCAAATTCGAGAAGCTCCCGGCAGGAGTACTGTGAAAGTCTTTATGTCGACAGTTAATGGCGTATCGATTCAGGTGAACTGGCCAGAGTAAGCTTCTAGATGTGACTGTTGTAAAACGGGGAGCAACCGACAGGAGTAAATATGACTCTCTTGAGGTAGCCAAATACCTCGTCAACAGGCGCAATAAATCGGCAAACTCGAGGAGCTCCCGGGAGGAGTACTGTGAAAGTCATTATGTTGACAGATAATGGCGTATCGCCTCAGGTGAACTTTCCAGAGTAAGCTTGAAAATGTCATTGTGGAAAACGGGGAACAATTGGCAGGAGTAACGGTGAGACACTGGCACGAGTAACTATAACTCTCTTAAGGTAGCCAAATGCCTCGTCAACAGGCGAAATACATCGGCAAACTCGAGAAGTTCCCGGCTGGCGTACTGTGAATGTCTTTATGTCGACAGTTAATGGCGTATCGATCCATGTGAACTGGCCAAAGTAAGCTAGCAGATGTGACTGTTGTAAAACGGGCAGCAACCGACAGGAGTAACTATGACTCAATAAAGGGACCCAAATGCCTCGTCAACAGTTGAGATACATTTGCAAACTGGAGGAGCTCTTAGCAGGAGTACTGTGAATGTCATAATGTCGACAAATAATAACGTATCGCTTGTGGTGAACTCGCCAGAGTAAGCTCGTAGTTGTGACTGTTGTAAAACGGGGAGAAACTGACAGGAGTAACTACGACTCTCTTAAGGTAGCCAAATGCCTCGTCAACAGCCGAGATACATCGCCAAACTCGAGAAGTTCAGGGCAGGCGTACTGTGAATGTCTTTATGTCGACAGTTAATGGCGTATCGATTCAGGTGAACTGGCCAGTGTAAGCTTGTAGATGTGACTGTTGTAAAACGGGGAGCAACCGACAGGAGTAACTATGCCTCTCTCAAGGTAGCCAAATGCCTCGTCAACAGGCGAAATACATCGGCAAACTCGAGAAGCTACCGGCAGGAGTAATGTGAAAGTCTTTATGTCGACAGATAATGGCGTATCGCTTCAGAAGAACTGGCTAAAGGAAGCTGAAAATGTGACTGTGGTAAAACGGGGTGCAACCGACAGGAGAAACTATGACTCTCTTAAGGTAGCCATATGCCTCGTCAACAGGCGAAATACATCGGCAAACTCGAGAAGCTACCGGCAGGAGTAATGTGAAAGTCTTTATGTCGACAGATAATGGCGTATCGCTTCAGGTGAACTGGCCAGCCACAATAAGCTTGAAAATGTGACTGTGGCAAAACTTGGAGCAACTGACTGGAGTAACTATGACTCTCTTAAGGTAGCCAAATGGCCCTCAACAGGCGAAAAAAATGGGCAAACTCGAGACGCTACCGGCAGGAGTACTGTGAAAGTCTATATATTGACAGATAATTGCGTATCGCTTCAGGTGAGCTGCTAGAGGAAGCTTGAAAATGTGACTGTGGTAAAACGGGGAACAAATGACTGGCGTAACTGTGACTCTCTTAAGTTACCCAAATGCCTCGCCAACAGGCGAAACACATCGGCAAACTCGACAAGCTCCCGGCAGGAGTACCGTGAAAGTCTTTATGTCGACAGATAATGGCGTATCGCTTCAGGTGAACTTTCCAGAGTAAGCTTGAAAATGTCATTGTGGAAAACGGGGAACAATTGGCAGGAGTAACGGTGAGACACTGGCACGAGTAACTATGACTCTCTTAAGGAAGCCAAATGCCTCGTCAACAGGCGAAATACATCGGCAAACTCGAGAAGTTCCCGGCTGGCGTACTGTGAATGTCTTTATGTCGACAGTTAATGGCGTATCGATCCATGTGAACTGGCCAAAGTAAGCTAGCAGATGTGACTGTTGTAAAACGGCCAGCAACCGACAGGAGTAACTATGACTCAATAAAGGGACCCAAATGACTCGTCAACAGTTGAGATACATTTGCAAACTGGAGGAGCTCTTAGCAGGAGTACTGTGAATGTCATAATGTCGACAAATAATAACGTATCGCTTGTGGTGAACTGGTCAGAGTAAGCTCGTAGTTGTGACTGTTGTAAAACGGGGAGAAACTGACAGGAGTAACTACGACTCTCTTAAGGTAGCCAAATGCCTCGTCAACAACCGAGATACATCGCCAAACTCGAGAAGTTCAGGGCAGGCGTACTGTGAATGTCTTTATGTCGACAGTTAATGGCGTATCGATTCAGGTGAACTGGCCAGTGTAAGCTTGTAGATGTGACTGTTGTAGAACGGGGAGCGACCGACAGGAGTAACTATGCCTCTCTCAAGGTAGCCAAATGCCTCGTCAACAGGCGAAATACATCAGCAAACACGAGAAGCTCCCGGCGGGAATACTGTGGAAGTCTTTATGTTGACAGATAATGGCGTATCGCTTCAGGAGAACTGGCTAAAGGAAGCTGAAAATGTGACTGTGGTAAAACGGGGTGCAACCGACAGGAGAAACTATGACTCTCTTAAGGTAGCCATATGCCTCGTCAACAGGCGAAATACATAGGCAAACTCGAGGAGCTCCCGGGAGGAGTACTGTGAAAGTCATTATGTTGACAGATAATGGCGTATCGCCTCAGGTGAACTAGCCAGAGTAAGCTTGAAAATGTCATTGTGGAAAACCGGGAACAATTAGCAGGAGTAACGGTGAGACACTGGCACGAGTAACTATGAATCTCTTAAGGTAGCCAAATGCCCCGTCAACAGGCGAAATACATCGGCAAATTCGAGAAGCTCCCGGCAGGAGTACTGTGAAAGTCTTTATGTCGACAGTTAATGGCGTATCGATTCAGGTGAACTGGCCAGAGTAAGCTTCTAGATGTGACTGTTGTAAAACGGGGAGCAACCGACAGGAGTAAATATGACTCTCTTGAGGTAGCCAAATACCTCGTCAACAGGCGCAATAAATCGGCAAACTCGAGGAGCTCCCGGGAGGAGTACTGTGAAAGTCATTATGTTGACAGATAATGGCGTATCGCCTCAGGTGAACTTTCCAGAGTAAGCTTGAAAATGTCATTGTGGAAAACGGGGAACAATTGGCAGGAGTAACGGTGAGACACTGGCACGAGTAACTATGACTCTCTTAAGGTAGCCAAATGCCTCGTCAACAGGCGAAATACATCGGCAAACTCGAGAAGTTCCCGGCTGGCGTACTGTGAATGTCTTTATGTCGACAGTTAATGGCGTATCGATCCATGTGAACTGGCCAAAGTAAGCTAGCAGATGTGACTGTTGTAAAACGGGCAGCAACCGACAGGAGTAACTATGACTCAATAAAGGGACCCAAATGCCTCGTCAACAGTTGAGATACATTTGCAAACTGGAGGAGCTCTTAGCAGGAGTACTGTGAATGTCATAATGTCGACAAATAATAACGTATCGCTTGTGGTGAACTGGTCAGAGTAAGCTCGTAGTTGTGACTGTTGTAAAACGGGGAGAAACTGACAGGAGTAACTACGACTCTCTTAAGGTAGCCAAATGCCTCGTCAACAACCGAGATACATCGCCAAACTCGAGAAGTTCAGGGCAGGCGTACTGTGAATGTCTTTATGTCGACAGTTAATGGCGTATCGATTCAGGTGAACTGGCCAGTGTAAGCTTGTAGATGTGACTGTTGTAAAACGGGGAGCGACCGACAGGAGTAACTATGCCTCTCTCAAGGTAGCCAAATGCCTCGTCAACAGGCGAAATACATCAGCAAACACGAGAAGCTCCCGGCGGGAATACTGTGGAAGTCTTTATGTTGACAGATAATGGCGTATCGCTTCAGGAGAACTGGCTAAAGGAAGCTGAAAATGTGACTGTGGTAAAACGGGGTGCAACCGACAGGAGAAACTATGACTCTCTTAAGGTAGCCATATGCCTCGTCAACAGGCGAAATACATAGGCAAACTCGAGGAGCTCCCGGGAGGAGTACTGTGAAAGTCATTATGTTGACAGATAATGGCGTATCGCCTCAGGTGAACTAGCCAGAGTAAGCTTGAAAATGTCATTGTGGAAAACCGGGAACAATTAGCAGGAGTAACGGTGAGACACTGGCACGAGTAACTATGAATCTCTTAAGGTAGCCAAATGCCCCGTCAACAGGCGAAATACATCGGCAAATTCGAGAAGCTCCCGGCAGGAGTACTGTGAAAGTCTTTATGTCGACAGTTAATGGCGTATCGATTCAGGTGAACTGGCCAGAGTAAGCTTCTAGATGTGACTGTTGTAAAACGGGGAGCAACCGACAGGAGTAAATATGACTCTCTTGAGGTAGCCAAATACCTCGTCAACAGGCGCAATAAATCGGCAAACTCGAGGAGCTCCCGGGAGGAGTACTGTGAAAGTCATTATGTTGACAGATAATGGCGTATCGCCTCAGGTGAACTTTCCAGAGTAAGCTTGAAAATGTCATTGTGGAAAACGGGGAACAATTGGCAGGAGTAACGGTGAGACACTGGCACGAGTAACTATGACTCTCTTAAGGTAGCCAAATGCCTCGTCAACAGGCGAAATACATCGGCAAACTCGAGAAGTTCCCGGCTGGCGTACTGTGAATGTCTTTATGTCGACAGTTAATGGCGTATCGATCCATGTGAACTGGCCAAAGTAAGCTAGCAGATGTGACTGTTGTAAAACGGGCAGCAACCGACAGGAGTAACTATGACTCAATAAAGGGACCCAAATGCCTCGTCAACAGTTGAGATACATTTGCAAACTGGAGGAGCTCTTAGCAGGAGTACTGTGAATGTCATAATGTCGACAAATAATAACGTATCGCTTGTGGTGAACTCGCCAGAGTAAGCTCGTAGTTGTGACTGTTGTAAAACGGGGAGAAACTGACAGGAGTAACTACGACTCTCTTAAGGTAGCCAAATGCCTCGTCAACAGCCGAGATACATCGCCAAACTCGAGAAGTTCAGGGCAGGCGTACTGTGAATGTCTTTATGTCGACAGTTAATGGCGTATCGATTCAGGTGAACTGGCCAGTGTAAGCTTGTAGATGTGACTGTTGTAAAACGGGGAGCAACCGACAGGAGTAACTATGCCTCTCTCAAGGTAGCCAAATGCCTCGTCAACAGGCGAAATACATCGGCAAACTCGAGAAGCTACCGGCAGGAGTAATGTGAAAGTCTTTATGTCGACAGATAATGGCGTATCGCTTCAGAAGAACTGGCTAAAGGAAGCTGAAAATGTGACTGTGGTAAAACGGGGTGCAACCGACAGGAGAAACTATGACTCTCTTAAGGTAGCCATATGCCTCGTCAACAGGCGAAATACATCGGCAAACTCGAGAAGCTACCGGCAGGAGTAATGTGAAAGTCTTTATGTCGACAGATAATGGCGTATCGCTTCAGGTGAACTGGCCAGCCACAATAAGCTTGAAAATGTGACTGTGGCAAAACTTGGAGCAACTGACTGGAGTAACTATGACTCTCTTAAGGTAGCCAAATGGCCCTCAACAGGCGAAAAAAATGGGCAAACTCGAGACGCTACCGGCAGGAGTACTGTGAAAGTCTATATATTGACAGATAATTGCGTATCGCTTCAGGTGAGCTGCTAGAGGAAGCTTGAAAATGTGACTGTGGTAAAACGGGGAACAAATGACTGGCGTAACTGTGACTCTCTTAAGTTACCCAAATGCCTCGCCAACAGGCGAAACACATCGGCAAACTCGACAAGCTCCCGGCAGGAGTACCGTGAAAGTCTTTATGTCGACAGATAATGGCGTATCGCTTCAGGTGAACTTTCCAGAGTAAGCTTGAAAATGTCATTGTGGAAAACGGGGAACAATTGGCAGGAGTAACGGTGAGACACTGGCACGAGTAACTATGACTCTCTTAAGGAAGCCAAATGCCTCGTCAACAGGCGAAATACATCGGCAAACTCGAGAAGTTCCCGGCTGGCGTACTGTGAATGTCTTTATGTCGACAGTTAATGGCGTATCGATCCATGTGAACTGGCCAAAGTAAGCTAGCAGATGTGACTGTTGTAAAACGGCCAGCAACCGACAGGAGTAACTATGACTCAATAAAGGGACCCAAATGACTCGTCAACAGTTGAGATACATTTGCAAACTGGAGGAGCTCTTAGCAGGAGTACTGTGAATGTCATAATGTCGACAAATAATAACGTATCGCTTGTGGTGAACTGGTCAGAGTAAGCTCGTAGTTGTGACTGTTGTAAAACGGGGAGAAACTGACAGGAGTAACTACGACTCTCTTAAGGTAGCCAAATGCCTCGTCAACAACCGAGATACATCGCCAAACTCGAGAAGTTCAGGGCAGGCGTACTGTGAATGTCTTTATGTCGACAGTTAATGGCGTATCGATTCAGGTGAACTGGCCAGTGTAAGCTTGTAGATGTGACTGTTGTAGAACGGGGAGCGACCGACAGGAGTAACTATGCCTCTCTCAAGGTAGCCAAATGCCTCGTCAACAGGCGAAATACATCAGCAAACACGAGAAGCTCCCGGCGGGAATACTGTGGAAGTCTTTATGTTGACAGATAATGGCGTATCGCTTCAGGAGAACTGGCTAAAGGAAGCTGAAAATGTGACTGTGGTAAAACGGGGTGCAACCGACAGGAGAAACTATGACTCTCTTAAGGTAGCCATATGCCTCGTCAACAGGCGAAATACATAGGCAAACTCGAGGAGCTCCCGGGAGGAGTACTGTGAAAGTCATTATGTTGACAGATAATGGCGTATCGCCTCAGGTGAACTAGCCAGAGTAAGCTTGAAAATGTCATTGTGGAAAACCGGGAACAATTAGCAGGAGTAACGGTGAGACACTGGCACGAGTAACTATGAATCTCTTAAGGTAGCCAAATGCCCCGTCAACAGGCGAAATACATCGGCAAATTCGAGAAGCTCCCGGCAGGAGTACTGTGAAAGTCTTTATGTCGACAGTTAATGGCGTATCGATTCAGGTGAACTGGCCAGAGTAAGCTTCTAGATGTGACTGTTGTAAAACGGGGAGCAACCGACAGGAGTAAATATGACTCTCTTGAGGTAGCCAAATACCTCGTCAACAGGCGCAATAAATCGGCAAACTCGAGGAGCTCCCGGGAGGAGTACTGTGAAAGTCATTATGTTGACAGATAATGGCGTATCGCCTCAGGTGAACTTTCCAGAGTAAGCTTGAAAATGTCATTGTGGAAAACGGGGAACAATTGGCAGGAGTAACGGTGAGACACTGGCACGAGTAACTATGACTCTCTTAAGGTAGCCAAATGCCTCGTCAACAGGCGAAATACATCGGCAAACTCGAGAAGTTCCCGGCTGGCGTACTGTGAATGTCTTTATGTCGACAGTTAATGGCGTATCGATCCATGTGAACTGGCCAAAGTAAGCTAGCAGATGTGACTGTTGTAAAACGGGCAGCAACCGACAGGAGTAACTATGACTCAATAAAGGGACCCAAATGCCTCGTCAACAGTTGAGATACATTTGCAAACTGGAGGAGCTCTTAGCAGGAGTACTGTGAATGTCATAATGTCGACAAATAATAACGTATCGCTTGTGGTGAACTGGTCAGAGTAAGCTCGTAGTTGTGACTGTTGTAAAACGGGGAGAAACTGACAGGAGTAACTACGACTCTCTTAAGGTAGCCAAATGCCTCGTCAACAACCGAGATACATCGCCAAACTCGAGAAGTTCAGGGCAGGCGTACTGTGAATGTCTTTATGTCGACAGTTAATGGCGTATCGATTCAGGTGAACTGGCCAGTGTAAGCTTGTAGATGTGACTGTTGTAAAACGGGGAGCGACCGACAGGAGTAACTATGCCTCTCTCAAGGTAGCCAAATGCCTCGTCAACAGGCGAAATACATCAGCAAACACGAGAAGCTCCCGGCGGGAATACTGTGGAAGTCTTTATGTTGACAGATAATGGCGTATCGCTTCAGGAGAACTGGCTAAAGGAAGCTGAAAATGTGACTGTGGTAAAACGGGGTGCAACCGACAGGAGAAACTATGACTCTCTTAAGGTAGCCATATGCCTCGTCAACAGGCGAAATACATAGGCAAACTCGAGGAGCTCCCGGGAGGAGTACTGTGAAAGTCATTATGTTGACAGATAATGGCGTATCGCCTCAGGTGAACTAGCCAGAGTAAGCTTGAAAATGTCATTGTGGAAAACCGGGAACAATTAGCAGGAGTAACGGTGAGACACTGGCACGAGTAACTATGAATCTCTTAAGGTAGCCAAATGCCCCGTCAACAGGCGAAATACATCGGCAAATTCGAGAAGCTCCCGGCAGGAGTACTGTGAAAGTCTTTATGTCGACAGTTAATGGCGTATCGATTCAGGTGAACTGGCCAGAGTAAGCTTCTAGATGTGACTGTTGTAAAACGGGGAGCAACCGACAGGAGTAAATATGACTCTCTTGAGGTAGCCAAATACCTCGTCAACAGGCGCAATAAATCGGCAAACTCGAGGAGCTCCCGGGAGGAGTACTGTGAAAGTCATTATGTTGACAGATAATGGCGTATCGCCTCAGGTGAACTTTCCAGAGTAAGCTTGAAAATGTCATTGTGGAAAACGGGGAACAATTGGCAGGAGTAACGGTGAGACACTGGCACGAGTAACTATGACTCTCTTAAGGTAGCCAAATGCCTCGTCAACAGGCGAAATACATCGGCAAACTCGAGAAGTTCCCGGCTGGCGTACTGTGAATGTCTTTATGTCGACAGTTAATGGCGTATCGATCCATGTGAACTGGCCAAAGTAAGCTAGCAGATGTGACTGTTGTAAAACGGGCAGCAACCGACAGGAGTAACTATGACTCAATAAAGGGACCCAAATGCCTCGTCAACAGTTGAGATACATTTGCAAACTGGAGGAGCTCTTAGCAGGAGTACTGTGAATGTCATAATGTCGACAAATAATAACGTATCGCTTGTGGTGAACTGGTCAGAGTAAGCTCGTAGTTGTGACTGTTGTAAAACGGGGAGAAACTGACAGGAGTAACTACGACTCTCTTAAGGTAGCCAAATGCCTCGTCAACAACCGAGATACATCGCCAAACTCGAGAAGTTCAGGGCAGGCGTACTGTGAATGTCTTTATGTCGACAGTTAATGGCGTATCGATTCAGGTGAACTGGCCAGTGTAAGCTTGTAGATGTGACTGTTGTAAAACGGGGAGCGACCGACAGGAGTAACTATGCCTCTCTCAAGGTAGCCAAATGCCTCGTCAACAGGCGAAATACATCAGCAAACACGAGAAGCTCCCGGCGGGAATACTGTGGAAGTCTTTATGTTGACAGATAATGGCGTATCGCTTCAGGAGAACTGGCTAAAGGAAGCTGAAAATGTGACTGTGGTAAAACGGGGTGCAACCGACAGGAGAAACTATGACTCTCTTAAGGTAGCCATATGCCTCGTCAACAGGCGAAATACATAGGCAAACTCGAGGAGCTCCCGGGAGGAGTACTGTGAAAGTCATTATGTTGACAGATAATGGCGTATCGCCTCAGGTGAACTAGCCAGAGTAAGCTTGAAAATGTCATTGTGGAAAACCGGGAACAATTAGCAGGAGTAACGGTGAGACACTGGCACGAGTAACTATGAATCTCTTAAGGTAGCCAAATGCCCCGTCAACAGGCGAAATACATCGGCAAATTCGAGAAGCTCCCGGCAGGAGTACTGTGAAAGTCTTTATGTCGACAGTTAATGGCGTATCGATTCAGGTGAACTGGCCAGAGTAAGCTTCTAGATGTGACTGTTGTAAAACGGGGAGCAACCGACAGGAGTAAATATGACTCTCTTGAGGTAGCCAAATACCTCGTCAACAGGCGCAATAAATCGGCAAACTCGAGGAGCTCCCGGGAGGAGTACTGTGAAAGTCATTATGTTGACAGATAATGGCGTATCGCCTCAGGTGAACTTTCCAGAGTAAGCTTGAAAATGTCATTGTGGAAAACGGGGAACAATTGGCAGGAGTAACGGTGAGACACTGGCACGAGTAACTATGACTCTCTTAAGGTAGCCAAATGCCTCGTCAACAGGCGAAATACATCGGCAAACTCGAGAAGTTCCCGGCTGGCGTACTGTGAATGTCTTTATGTCGACAGTTAATGGCGTATCGATCCATGTGAACTGGCCAAAGTAAGCTAGCAGATGTGACTGTTGTAAAACGGGCAGCAACCGACAGGAGTAACTATGACTCAATAAAGGGACCCAAATGCCTCGTCAACAGTTGAGATACATTTGCAAACTGGAGGAGCTCTTAGCAGGAGTACTGTGAATGTCATAATGTCGACAAATAATAACGTATCGCTTGTGGTGAACTGGCCAGAGTAAGCTCGTAGTTGTGACTGTTGTAAAACGGGGAGAAACTGACAGGAGTAACTACGACTCTCTTAAGGTAGCCAAATGCCTCGTCAACAGCCGAGATACATCGCCAAACTCGAGAAGTTCAGGGCAGGCGTACTGTGAATGTCTTTATGTCGACAGTTAATGGCGTATCGATTCAGGTGAACTGGCCAGTGTAAGCTTGTAGATGTGACTGTTGTAAAACGGGGAGCAACCGACAGGAGTAACTATGCCTCTCTCAAGGTAGCCAAATGCCTCGTCAACAGGCGAAATACATCGGCAAACTCGAGAAGCTACCGGCAGGAGTAATGTGAAAGTCTTTATGTCGACAGATAATGGCGTATCGCTTCAGAAGAACTGGCTAAAGGAAGCTGAAAATGTGACTGTGGTAAAACGGGGTGCAACCGACAGGAGAAACTATGACTCTCTTAAGGTAGCCATATGCCTCGTCAACAGGCGAAATACATCGGCAAACTCGAGAAGCTACCGGCAGGAGTAATGTGAAAGTCTTTATGTCGACAGATAATGGCGTATCGCTTCAGGTGAACTGGCCAGCCACAATAAGCTTGAAAATGTGACTGTGGCAAAACTTGGAGCAACTGACTGGAGCAACTATGACTCTCTTAAGGTAGCCAAATGGCCCTCAACAGGCGAAAAAAATGGGCAAACTCGAGACGCTACCGGCAGGAGTACTGTGAAAGTCTATATATTGACAGATAATTGCGTATCGCTTCAGGTGAGCTGCTAGAGGAAGCTTGAAAATGTGACTGTGGTAAAACGGGGAACAAATGACTGGCGTAACTGTGACTCTCTTAAGTTACCCAAATGCCTCGCCAACAGGCAAAACACATCGGCAAACTCGACAAGCTCCCGGCAGGAGTACCGTGAAAGTCTTTATGTCGACAGATAATGGCTTATCGCTTCAGGTGAACTTTCCAGAGTAAGCTTGAAAATGTCATTGTGGAAAACGGGGAACAATTGGCAGGAGTAACGGTGAGACACTGGCACGAGTAACTATGACTCTCTTAAGGAAGCCAAATGCCTCGTCAACAGGCGAAATACATCGGCAAACTCGAGAAGTTCCCGGCTGGCGTACTGTGAATGTCTTTATGTCGACAGTTAATGGCGTATCGATCCATGTGAACTGGCCAAAGTAAGCTAGCAGATGTGACTGTTGTAAAACGGCCAGCAACCGACAGGAGTAACTATGACTCAATAAAGGGACCCAAATGCCTCGTCAACAGTTGAGATACATTTACAAACTGGAGGAGCTCTTAGCAGGAGTACTGTGAATGTCATAATGTCGACAAATAATAACGTATCGCTTGTGGTGAACTGGTCAGAGTAAGCTCGTAGTTGTGACTGTTGTAAAACGGGGAGAAACTGACAGGAGTAACTACGACTCTCTTAAGGTAGCCAAATGCCTCGTCAACAACCGAGATACATCGCCAAACTCGAGAAGTTCAGGGCAGGCGTACTGTGAATGTCTTTATGTCGACAGTTAATGGCGTATCGATTCAGGTGAACTGGCCAGTGTAAGCTTGTAGATGTGACTGTTGTAAAACGGGGAGCGACCGACAGGAGTAACTATGCCTCTCTCAAGGTAGCCAAATGCCTCGTCAACAGGCGAAATACATCAGCAAACACGAGAAGCTCCCGGCGGGAATACTGTGGAAGTCTTTATGTTGACAGATAATGGCGTATCGCTTCAGGAGAACTGGCTAAAGGAAGCTGAAAATGTGACTGTGGTAAAACGGGGTGCAACCGACAGGAGAAACTATGACTCTCTTAAGGTAGCCATATGCCTCGTCAACAGGCGAAATACATAGGCAAACTCGAGGAGCTCCCGGGAGGAGTACTGTGAAAGTCATTATGTTGACAGATAATGGCGTATCGCCTCAGGTGAACTAGCCAGAGTAAGCTTGAAAATGTCATTGTGGAAAACCGGGAACAATTAGCAGGAGTAACGGTGAGACACTGGCACGAGTAACTATGAATCTCTTAAGGTAGCCAAATGCCCCGTCAACAGGCGAAATACATCGGCAAATTCGAGAAGCTCCCGGCAGGAGTACTGTGAAAGTCTTTATGTCGACAGTTAATGGCGTATCGATTCAGGTGAACTGGCCAGAGTAAGCTTCTAGATGTGACTGTTGTAAAACGGGGAGCAACCGACAGGAGTAAATATGACTCTCTTGAGGTAGCCAAATACCTCGTCAACAGGCGCAATAAATCGGCAAACTCGAGGAGCTCCCGGGAGGAGTACTGTGAAAGTCATTATGTTGACAGATAATGGCGTATCGCCTCAGGTGAACTTTCCAGAGTAAGCTTGAAAATGTCATTGTGGAAAACGGGGAACAATTGGCAGGAGTAACGGTGAGACACTGGCACGAGTAACTATGACTCTCTTAAGGTAGCCAAATGCCTCGTCAACAGGCGAAATACATCGGCAAACTCGAGAAGTTCCCGGCTGGCGTACTGTGAATGTCTTTATGTCGACAGTTAATGGCGTATCGATCCATGTGAACTGGCCAAAGTAAGCTAGCAGATGTGACTGTTGTAAAACGGGCAGCAACCGACAGGAGTAACTATGACTCAATAAAGGGACCCAAATGCCTCGTCAACAGTTGAGATACATTTGCAAACTGGAGGAGCTCTTAGCAGGAGTACTGTGAATGTCATAATGTCGACAAATAATAACGTATCGCTTGTGGTGAACTGGCCAGAGTAAGCTCGTAGTTGTGACTGTTGTAAAACGGGGAGAAACTGACAGGAGTAACTACGACTCTCTTAACGTAGCCAAATGCCTCGTCAACAGCCGAGATACATCGCCAAACTCGAGAAGTTCAGGGCAGGCGTACTGTGAATGTCTTTATGTCGACAGTTAATGGCGTATCGATTCAGGTGAACTGGCCAGTGTAAGCTTGTAGATGTGACTGTTGTAAAACGGGGAGCAACCGACAGGAGTAACTATGCCTCTCTCAAGGTAGCCAAATGCCTCGTCAACAGGCGAAATACATCGGCAAACTCGAGAAGCTACCGGCAGGAGTAATGTGAAAGTCTTTATGTCGACAGATAATGGCGTATCGCTTCAGAAGAACTGGCTAAAGGAAGCTGAAAATGTGACTGTGGTAAAACGGGGTGCAACCGACAGGAGAAACTATGACTCTCTTAAGGTAGCCATATGCCTCGTCAACAGGCGAAATACATCGGCAAACTCGAGAAGCTACCGGCAGGAGTAATGTGAAAGTCTTTATGTCGACAGATAATGGCGTATCGCTTCAGGTGAACTGGCCAGCCACAATAAGCTTGAAAATGTGACTGTGGCAAAACTTGGAGCAACTGACTGGAGTAACTATGACTCTCTTAAGGTAGCCAAATGGCCCTCAACAGGCGAAAAAAATGGGCAAACTCGAGACGCTACCGGCAGGAGTACTGTGAAAGTCTATATATTGACAGATAATTGCGTATCGCTTCAGGTGAGCTGCTAGAGGAAGCTTGAAAATGTGACTGTGGTAAAACGGGGAACAAATGACTGGCGTAACTGTGACTCTCTTAAGTTACCCAAATGCCTCGCCAACAGGCGAAACACATCGGCAAACTCGACAAGCTCCCGGCAGGAGTACCGTGAAAGTCTTTATGTCGACAGATAATGGCGTATCGCTTCAGGTGAACTTTCCAGAGTAAGCTTGAAAATGTCATTGTGGAAAACGGGGAACAATTGGCAGGAGTAACGGTGAGACACTGGCACGAGTAACTATGACTCTCTTAAGGAAGCCAAATGCCTCGTCAACAGGCGAAATACATCGGCAAACTCGAGAAGTTCCCGGCTGGCGTACTGTGAATGTCTTTATGTCGACAGTTAATGGCGTATCGATCCATGTGAACTGGCCAAAGTAAGCTAGCAGATGTGACTGTTGTAAAACGGCCAGCAACCGACAGGAGTAACTATGACTCAATAAAGGGACCCAAATGACTCGTCAACAGTTGAGATACATTTGCAAACTGGAGGAGCTCTTAGCAGGAGTACTGTGAATGTCATAATGTCGACAAATAATAACGTATCGCTTGTGGTGAACTGGTCAGAGTAAGCTCGTAGTTGTGACTGTTGTAAAACGGGGAGAAACTGACAGGAGTAACTACGACTCTCTTAAGGTAGCCAAATGCCTCGTCAACAACCGAGATACATCGCCAAACTCGAGAAGTTCAGGGCAGGCGTACTGTGAATGTCTTTATGTCGACAGTTAATGGCGTATCGATTCAGGTGAACTGGCCAGTGTAAGCTTGTAGATGTGACTGTTGTAGAACGGGGAGCGACCGACAGGAGTAACTATGCCTCTCTCAAGGTAGCCAAATGCCTCGTCAACAGGCGAAATACATCAGCAAACACGAGAAGCTCCCGGCGGGAATACTGTGGAAGTCTTTATGTTGACAGATAATGGCGTATCGCTTCAGGAGAACTGGCTAAAGGAAGCTGAAAATGTGACTGTGGTAAAACGGGGTGCAACCGACAGGAGAAACTATGACTCTCTTAAGGTAGCCATATGCCTCGTCAACAGGCGAAATACATAGGCAAACTCGAGGAGCTCCCGGGAGGAGTACTGTGAAAGTCATTATGTTGACAGATAATGGCGTATCGCCTCAGGTGAACTAGCCAGAGTAAGCTTGAAAATGTCATTGTGGAAAACCGGGAACAATTAGCAGGAGTAACGGTGAGACACTGGCACGAGTAACTATGAATCTCTTAAGGTAGCCAAATGCCCCGTCAACAGGCGAAATACATCGGCAAATTCGAGAAGCTCCCGGCAGGAGTACTGTGAAAGTCTTTATGTCGACAGTTAATGGCGTATCGATTCAGGTGAACTGGCCAGAGTAAGCTTCTAGATGTGACTGTTGTAAAACGGGGAGCAACCGACAGGAGTAAATATGACTCTCTTGAGGTAGCCAAATACCTCGTCAACAGGCGCAATAAATCGGCAAACTCGAGGAGCTCCCGGGAGGAGTACTGTGAAAGTCATTATGTTGACAGATAATGGCGTATCGCCTCAGGTGAACTTTCCAGAGTAAGCTTGAAAATGTCATTGTGGAAAACGGGGAACAATTGGCAGGAGTAACGGTGAGACACTGGCACGAGTAACTATGACTCTCTTAAGGTAGCCAAATGCCTCGTCAACAGGCGAAATACATCGGCAAACTCGAGAAGTTCCCGGCTGGCGTACTGTGAATGTCTTTATGTCGACAGTTAATGGCGTATCGATCCATGTGAACTGGCCAAAGTAAGCTAGCAGATGTGACTGTTGTAAAACGGGCAGCAACCGACAGGAGTAACTATGACTCAATAAAGGGACCCAAATGCCTCGTCAACAGTTGAGATACATTTGCAAACTGGAGGAGCTCTTAGCAGGAGTACTGTGAATGTCATAATGTCGACAAATAATAACGTATCGCTTGTGGTGAACTGGTCAGAGTAAGCTCGTAGTTGTGACTGTTGTAAAACGGGGAGAAACTGACAGGAGTAAATACGACTCTCTTAAGGTAGCCAAATGCCTCGTCAACAACCGAGATACATCGCCAAACTCGAGAAGTTCAGGGCAGGCGTACTGTGAATGTCTTTATGTCGACAGTTAATGGCGTATCGATTCAGGTGAACTGGCCAGTGTAAGCTTGTAGATGTGACTGTTGTAAAACGGGGAGCGACCGACAGGAGTAACTATGCCTCTCTCAAGGTAGCCAAATGCCTCGTCAACAGGCGAAATACATCAGCAAACACGAGAAGCTCCCGGCGGGAATACTGTGGAAGTCTTTATGTTGACAGATAATGGCGTATCGCTTCAGGAGAACTGGCTAAAGGAAGCTGAAAATGTGACTGTGGTAAAACGGGGTGCAACCGACAGGAGAAACTATGACTCTCTTAAGGTAGCCATATGCCTCGTCAACAGGCGAAATACATAGGCAAACTCGAGGAGCTCCCGGGAGGAGTACTGTGAAAGTCATTATGTTGACAGATAATGGCGTATCGCCTCAGGTGAACTAGCCAGAGTAAGCTTGAAAATGTCATTGTGGAAAACCGGGAACAATTAGCAGGAGTAACGGTGAGACACTGGCACGAGTAACTATGAATCTCTTAAGGTAGCCAAATGCCCCGTCAACAGGCGAAATACATCGGCAAATTCGAGAAGCTCCCGGCAGGAGTACTGTGAAAGTCTTTATGTCGACAGTTAATGGCGTATCGATTCAGGTGAACTGGCCAGAGTAAGCTTCTAGATGTGACTGTTGTAAAACGGGGAGCAACCGACAGGAGTAAATATGACTCTCTTGAGGTAGCCAAATACCTCGTCAACAGGCGCAATAAATCGGCAAACTCGAGGAGCTCCCGGGAGGAGTACTGTGAAAGTCATTATGTTGACAGATAATGGCGTATCGCCTCAGGTGAACTTTCCAGAGTAAGCTTGAAAATGTCATTGTGGAAAACGGGGAACAATTGGCAGGAGTAACGGTGAGACACTGGCACGAGTAACTATGACTCTCTTAAGGTAGCCAAATGCCTCGTCAACAGGCGAAATACATCGGCAAACTCGAGAAGTTCCCGGCTGGCGTACTGTGAATGTCTTTATGTCGACAGTTAATGGCGTATCGATCCATGTGAACTGGCCAAAGTAAGCTAGCAGATGTGACTGTTGTAAAACGGGCAGCAACCGACAGGAGTAACTATGACTCAATAAAGGGACCCAAATGCCTCGTCAACAGTTGAGATACATTTGCAAACTGGAGGAGCTCTTAGCAGGAGTACTGTGAATGTCATAATGTCGACAAATAATAACGTATCGCTTGTGGTGAACTGGTCAGAGTAAGCTCGTAGTTGTGACTGTTGTAAAACGGGGAGAAACTGACAGGAGTAACTACGACTCTCTTAAGGTAGCCAAATGCCTCGTCAACAACCGAGATACATCGCCAAACTCGAGAAGTTCAGGGCAGGCGTACTGTGAATGTCTTTATGTCGACAGTTAATGGCGTATCGATTCAGGTGAACTGGCCAGTGTAAGCTTGTAGATGTGACTGTTGTAAAACGGGGAGCGACCGACAGGAGTAACTATGCCTCTCTCAAGGTAGCCAAATGCCTCGTCAACAGGCGAAATACATCAGCAAACACGAGAAGCTCCCGGCGGGAATACTGTGGAAGTCTTTATGTTGACAGATAATGGCGTATCGCTTCAGGAGAACTGGCTAAAGGAAGCTGAAAATGTGACTGTGGTAAAACGGGGTGCAACCGACAGGAGAAACTATGACTCTCTTAAGGTAGCCATATGCCTCGTCAACAGGCGAAATACATAGGCAAACTCGAGGAGCTCCCGGGAGGAGTACTGTGAAAGTCATTATGTTGACAGATAATGGCGTATCGCCTCAGGTGAACTAGCCAGAGTAAGCTTGAAAATGTCATTGTGGAAAACCGGGAACAATTAGCAGGAGTAACGGTGAGACACTGGCACGAGTAACTATGAATCTCTTAAGGTAGCCAAATGCCCCGTCAACAGGCGAAATACATCGGCAAATTCGAGAAGCTCCCGGCAGGAGTACTGTGAAAGTCTTTATGTCGACAGTTAATGGCGTATCGATTCAGGTGAACTGGCCAGAGTAAGCTTCTAGATGTGACTGTTGTAAAACGGGGAGCAACCGACAGGAGTAAATATGACTCTCTTGAGGTAGCCAAATACCTCGTCAACAGGCGCAATAAATCGGCAAACTCGAGGAGCTCCCGGGAGGAGTACTGTGAAAGTCATTATGTTGACAGATAATGGCGTATCGCCTCAGGTGAACTTTCCAGAGTAAGCTTGAAAATGTCATTGTGGAAAACGGGGAACAATTGGCAGGAGTAACGGTGAGACACTGGCACGAGTAACTATGACTCTCTTAAGGTAGCCAAATGCCTCGTCAACAGGCGAAATACATCGGCAAACTCGAGAAGTTCCCGGCTGGCGTACTGTGAATGTCTTTATGTCGACAGTTAATGGCGTATCGATCCATGTGAACTGGCCAAAGTAAGCTAGCAGATGTGACTGTTGTAAAACGGGCAGCAACCGACAGGAGTAACTATGACTCAATAAAGGGACCCAAATGCCTCGTCAACAGTTGAGATACATTTGCAAACTGGAGGAGCTCTTAGCAGGAGTACTGTGAATGTCATAATGTCGACAAATAATAACGTATCGCTTGTGGTGAACTGGCCAGAGTAAGCTCGTAGTTGTGACTGTTGTAAAACGGGGAGAAACTGACAGGAGTAACTACGACTCTCTTAAGGTAGCCAAATGCCTCGTCAACAGCCGAGATACATCGCCAAATTCGAGAAGTTCAGGGCAGGCGTACTGTGAATGTCTTTATGTCGACAGTTAATGGCGTATCGATTCAGGTGAACTGGCCAGTGTAAGCTTGTAGATGTGACTGTTGTAGAACGGGGAGCGACCGACAGGAGTAACTATGCCTCTCTCAAGGTAGCCAAATGCCTCGTCAACAGGCGAAATACATCAGCAAACACGAGAAGCTCCCGGCGGGAATACTGTGGAAGTCTTTATGTTGACAGATAATGGCGTATCGCTTCAGGAGAACTGGCTAAAGGAAGCTGAAAATGTGACTGTGGTAAAACGGGGTGCAACCGACAGGAGAAACTATGACTCTCTTAAGGTAGCCATATGCCTCGTCAACAGGCGAAATACATAGGCAAACTCGAGGAGCTCCCGGGAGGAGTACTGTGAAAGTCATTATGTTGACAGATAATGGCGTATCGCCTCAGGTGAACTAGCCAGAGTAAGCTTGAAAATGTCATTGTGGAAAACCGGGAACAATTAGCAGGAGTAACGGTGAGACACTGGCACGAGTAACTATGAATCTCTTAAGGTAGCCAAATGCCCCGTCAACAGGCGAAATACATCGGCAAATTCGAGAAGCTCCCGGCAGGAGTACTGTGAAAGTCTTTATGTCGACAGTTAATGGCGTATCGATTCAGGTGAACTGGCCAGAGTAAGCTTCTAGATGTGACTGTTGTAAAACGGGGAGCAACCGACAGGAGTAAATATGACTCTCTTGAGGTAGCCAAATACCTCGTCAACAGGCGCAATAAATCGGCAAACTCGAGGAGCTCCCGGGAGGAGTACTGTGAAAGTCATTATGTTGACAGATAATGGCGTATCGCCTCAGGTGAACTTTCCAGAGTAAGCTTGAAAATGTCATTGTGGAAAACGGGGAACAATTGGCAGGAGTAACGGTGAGACACTGGCACGAGTAACTATGACTCTCTTAAGGTAGCCAAATGCCTCGTCAACAGGCGAAATACATCGGCAAACTCGAGAAGTTCCCGGCTGGCGTACTGTGAATGTCTTTATGTCGACAGTTAATGGCGTATCGATCCATGTGAACTGGCCAAAGTAAGCTAGCAGATGTGACTGTTGTAAAACGGGCAGCAACCGACAGGAGTAACTATGACTCAATAAAGGGACCCAAATGCCTCGTCAACAGTTGAGATACATTTGCAAACTGGAGGAGCTCTTAGCAGGAGTACTGTGAATGTCATAATGTCGACAAATAATAACGTATCGCTTGTGGTGAACTGGTCAGAGTAAGCTCGTAGTTGTGACTGTTGTAAAACGGGGAGAAACTGACAGGAGTAAATACGACTCTCTTAAGGTAGCCAAATGCCTCGTCAACAACCGAGATACATCGCCAAACTCGAGAAGTTCAGGGCAGGCGTACTGTGAATGTCTTTATGTCGACAGTTAATGGCGTATCGATTCAGGTGAACTGGCCAGTGTAAGCTTGTAGATGTGACTGTTGTAAAACGGGGAGCGACCGACAGGAGTAACTATGCCTCTCTCAAGGTAGCCAAATGCCTCGTCAACAGGCGAAATACATCAGCAAACACGAGAAGCTCCCGGCGGGAATACTGTGGAAGTCTTTATGTTGACAGATAATGGCGTATCGCTTCAGGAGAACTGGCTAAAGGAAGCTGAAAATGTGACTGTGGTAAAACGGGGTGCAACCGACAGGAGAAACTATGACTCTCTTAAGGTAGCCATATGCCTCGTCAACAGGCGAAATACATAGGCAAACTCGAGGAGCTCCCGGGAGGAGTACTGTGAAAGTCATTATGTTGACAGATAATGGCGTATCGCCTCAGGTGAACTAGCCAGAGTAAGCTTGAAAATGTCATTGTGGAAAACCGGGAACAATTAGCAGGAGTAACGGTGAGACACTGGCACGAGTAACTATGAATCTCTTAAGGTAGCCAAATGCCCCGTCAACAGGCGAAATACATCGGCAAATTCGAGAAGCTCCCGGCAGGAGTACTGTGAAAGTCTTTATGTCGACAGTTAATGGCGTATCGATTCAGGTGAACTGGCCAGAGTAAGCTTCTAGATGTGACTGTTGTAAAACGGGGAGCAACCGACAGGAGTAAATATGACTCTCTTGAGGTAGCCAAATACCTCGTCAACAGGCGCAATAAATCGGCAAACTCGAGGAGCTCCCGGGAGGAGTACTGTGAAAGTCATTATGTTGACAGATAATGGCGTATCGCCTCAGGTGAACTTTCCAGAGTAAGCTTGAAAATGTCATTGTGGAAAACGGGGAACAATTGGCAGGAGTAACGGTGAGACACTGGCACGAGTAACTATGACTCTCTTAAGGTAGCCAAATGCCTCGTCAACAGGCGAAATACATCGGCAAACTCGAGAAGTTCCCGGCTGGCGTACTGTGAATGTCTTTATGTCGACAGTTAATGGCGTATCGATCCATGTGAACTGGCCAAAGTAAGCTAGCAGATGTGACTGTTGTAAAACGGGCAGCAACCGACAGGAGTAACTATGACTCAATAAAGGGACCCAAATGCCTCGTCAACAGTTGAGATACATTTGCAAACTGGAGGAGCTCTTAGCAGGAGTACTGTGAATGTCATAATGTCGACAAATAATAACGTATCGCTTGTGGTGAACTGGTCAGAGTAAGCTCGTAGTTGTGACTGTTGTAAAACGGGGAGAAACTGACAGGAGTAACTACGACTCTCTTAAGGTAGCCAAATGCCTCGTCAACAACCGAGATACATCGCCAAACTCGAGAAGTTCAGGGCAGGCGTACTGTGAATGTCTTTATGTCGACAGTTAATGGCGTATCGATTCAGGTGAACTGGCCAGTGTAAGCTTGTAGATGTGACTGTTGTAAAACGGGGAGCGACCGACAGGAGTAACTATGCCTCTCTCAAGGTAGCCAAATGCCTCGTCAACAGGCGAAATACATCAGCAAACACGAGAAGCTCCCGGCGGGAATACTGTGGAAGTCTTTATGTTGACAGATAATGGCGTATCGCTTCAGGAGAACTGGCTAAAGGAAGCTGAAAATGTGACTGTGGTAAAACGGGGTGCAACCGACAGGAGAAACTATGACTCTCTTAAGGTAGCCATATGCCTCGTCAACAGGCGAAATACATAGGCAAACTCGAGGAGCTCCCGGGAGGAGTACTGTGAAAGTCATTATGTTGACAGATAATGGCGTATCGCCTCAGGTGAACTAGCCAGAGTAAGCTTGAAAATGTCATTGTGGAAAACCGGGAACAATTAGCAGGAGTAACGGTGAGACACTGGCACGAGTAACTATGAATCTCTTAAGGTAGCCAAATGCCCCGTCAACAGGCGAAATACATCGGCAAATTCGAGAAGCTCCCGGCAGGAGTACTGTGAAAGTCTTTATGTCGACAGTTAATGGCGTATCGATTCAGGTGAACTGGCCAGAGTAAGCTTCTAGATGTGACTGTTGTAAAACGGGGAGCAACCGACAGGAGTAAATATGACTCTCTTGAGGTAGCCAAATACCTCGTCAACAGGCGCAATAAATCGGCAAACTCGAGGAGCTCCCGGGAGGAGTACTGTGAAAGTCATTATGTTGACAGATAATGGCGTATCGCCTCAGGTGAACTTTCCAGAGTAAGCTTGAAAATGTCATTGTGGAAAACGGGGAACAATTGGCAGGAGTAACGGTGAGACACTGGCACGAGTAACTATGACTCTCTTAAGGTAGCCAAATGCCTCGTCAACAGGCGAAATACATCGGCAAACTCGAGAAGTTCCCGGCTGGCGTACTGTGAATGTCTTTATGTCGACAGTTAATGGCGTATCGATCCATGTGAACTGGCCAAAGTAAGCTAGCAGATGTGACTGTTGTAAAACGGGCAGCAACCGACAGGAGTAACTATGACTCAATAAAGGGACCCAAATGCCTCGTCAACAGTTGAGATACATTTGCAAACTGGAGGAGCTCTTAGCAGGAGTACTGTGAATGTCATAATGTCGACAAATAATAACGTATCGCTTGTGGTGAACTGGCCAGAGTAAGCTCGTAGTTGTGACTGTTGTAAAACGGGGAGAAACTGACAGGAGTAACTACGACTCTCTTAAGGTAGCCAAATGCCTCGTCAACAGCCGAGATACATCGCCAAATTCGAGAAGTTCAGGGCAGGCGTACTGTGAATGTCTTTATGTCGACAGTTAATGGCGTATCGATTCAGGTGAACTGGCCAGTGTAAGCTTGTAGATGTGACTGTTGTAAAACGGGGAGCAACCGACAGGAGTAACTATGCCTCTCTCAAGGTAGCCAAATGCCTCGTCAACAGGCGAAATACATCGGCAAACTCGAGAAGCTACCGGCAGGAGTAATGTGAAAGTCTTTATGTCGACAGATAATGGCGTATCGCTTCAGAAGAACTGGCTAAAGGAAGCTGAAAATGTGACTGTGGTAAAACGGGGTGCAACCGACAGGAGAAACTATGACTCTCTTAAGGTAGCCATATGCCTCGTCAACAGGCGAAATACATCGGCAAACTCGAGAAGCTACCGGCAGGAGTAATGTGAAAGTCTTTATGTCGACAGATAATGGCGTATCGCTTCAGGTGAACTGGCCAGCCACAATAAGCTTGAAAATGTGACTGTGGCAAAACTTGGAGCAACTGACTGGAGTAACTATGACTCTCTTAAGGTAGCCAAATGGCCCTCAACAGGCGAAAAAAATGGGCAAACTCGAGACGCTACCGGCAGGAGTACTGTGAAAGTCTATATATTGACAGATAATTGCGTATCGCTTCAGGTGAGCTGCTAGAGGAAGCTTGAAAATGTGACTGTGGTAAAACGGGGAACAAATGACTGGCGTAACTGTGACTCTCTTAAGTTACCCAAATGCCTCGCCAACAGGCGAAACACATCGGCAAACTCGACAAGCTCCCGGCAGGAGTACCGTGAAAGTCTTTATGTCGACAGATAATGGCGTATCGCTTCAGGTGAACTTTCCAGAGTAAGCTTGAAAATGTCATTGTGGAAAACGGGGAACAATTGGCAGGAGTAACGGTGAGACACTGGCACGAGTAACTATGACTCTCTTAAGGAAGCCAAATGCCTCGTCAACAGGCGAAATACATCGGCAAACTCGAGAAGTTCCCGGCTGGCGTACTGTGAATGTCTTTATGTCGACAGTTAATGGCGTATCGATCCATGTGAACTGGCCAAAGTAAGCTAGCAGATGTGACTGTTGTAAAACGGCCAGCAACCGACAGGAGTAACTATGACTCAATAAAGGGACCCAAATGACTCGTCAACAGTTGAGATACATTTGCAAACTGGAGGAGCTCTTAGCAGGAGTACTGTGAATGTCATAATGTCGACAAATAATAACGTATCGCTTGTGGTGAACTGGTCAGAGTAAGCTCGTAGTTGTGACTGTTGTAAAACGGGGAGAAACTGACAGGAGTAACTACGACTCTCTTAAGGTAGCCAAATGCCTCGTCAACAACCGAGATACATCGCCAAACTCGAGAAGTTCAGGGCAGGCGTACTGTGAATGTCTTTATGTCGACAGTTAATGGCGTATCGATTCAGGTGAACTGGCCAGTGTAAGCTTGTAGATGTGACTGTTGTAGAACGGGGAGCGACCGACAGGAGTAACTATGCCTCTCTCAAGGTAGCCAAATGCCTCGTCAACAGGCGAAATACATCAGCAAACACGAGAAGCTCCCGGCGGGAATACTGTGGAAGTCTTTATGTTGACAGATAATGGCGTATCGCTTCAGGAGAACTGGCTAAAGGAAGCTGAAAATGTGACTGTGGTAAAACGGGGTGCAACCGACAGGAGAAACTATGACTCTCTTAAGGTAGCCATATGCCTCGTCAACAGGCGAAATACATAGGCAAACTCGAGGAGCTCCCGGGAGGAGTACTGTGAAAGTCATTATGTTGACAGATAATGGCGTATCGCCTCAGGTGAACTAGCCAGAGTAAGCTTGAAAATGTCATTGTGGAAAACCGGGAACAATTAGCAGGAGTAACGGTGAGACACTGGCACGAGTAACTATGAATCTCTTAAGGTAGCCAAATGCCCCGTCAACAGGCGAAATACATCGGCAAATTCGAGAAGCTCCCGGCAGGAGTACTGTGAAAGTCTTTATGTCGACAGTTAATGGCGTATCGATTCAGGTGAACTGGCCAGAGTAAGCTTCTAGATGTGACTGTTGTAAAACGGGGAGCAACCGACAGGAGTAAATATGACTCTCTTGAGGTAGCCAAATACCTCGTCAACAGGCGCAATAAATCGGCAAACTCGAGGAGCTCCCGGGAGGAGTACTGTGAAAGTCATTATGTTGACAGATAATGGCGTATCGCCTCAGGTGAACTTTCCAGAGTAAGCTTGAAAATGTCATTGTGGAAAACGGGGAACAATTGGCAGGAGTAACGGTGAGACACTGGCACGAGTAACTATGACTCTCTTAAGGTAGCCAAATGCCTCGTCAACAGGCGAAATACATCGGCAAACTCGAGAAGTTCCCGGCTGGCGTACTGTGAATGTCTTTATGTCGACAGTTAATGGCGTATCGATCCATGTGAACTGGCCAAAGTAAGCTAGCAGATGTGACTGTTGTAAAACGGGCAGCAACCGACAGGAGTAACTATGACTCAATAAAGGGACCCAAATGCCTCGTCAACAGTTGAGATACATTTGCAAACTGGAGGAGCTCTTAGCAGGAGTACTGTGAATGTCATAATGTCGACAAATAATAACGTATCGCTTGTGGTGAACTGGTCAGAGTAAGCTCGTAGTTGTGACTGTTGTAAAACGGGGAGAAACTGACAGGAGTAACTACGACTCTCTTAAGGTAGCCAAATGCCTCGTCAACAACCGAGATACATCGCCAAACTCGAGAAGTTCAGGGCAGGCGTACTGTGAATGTCTTTATGTCGACAGTTAATGGCGTATCGATTCAGGTGAACTGGCCAGTGTAAGCTTGTAGATGTGACTGTTGTAAAACGGGGAGCGACCGACAGGAGTAACTATGCCTCTCTCAAGGTAGCCAAATGCCTCGTCAACAGGCGAAATACATCAGCAAACACGAGAAGCTCCCGGCGGGAATACTGTGGAAGTCTTTATGTTGACAGATAATGGCGTATCGCTTCAGGAGAACTGGCTAAAGGAAGCTGAAAATGTGACTGTGGTAAAACGGGGTGCAACCGACAGGAGAAACTATGACTCTCTTAAGATAGCCATATGCCTCGTCAACAGGCGAAATACATAGGCAAACTCGAGGAGCTCCCGGGAGGAGTACTGTGAAAGTCATTATGTTGACAGATAATGGCGTATCGCCTCAGGTGAACTAGCCAGAGTAAGCTTGAAAATGTCATTGTGGAAAACCGGGAACAATTAGCAGGAGTAACGGTGAGACACTGGCACGAGTAACTATGAATCTCTTAAGGTAGCCAAATGCCCCGTCAACAGGCGAAATACATCGGCAAATTCGAGAAGCTCCCGGCAGGAGTACTGTGAAAGTCTTTATGTCGACAGTTAATGGCGTATCGATTCAGGTGAACTGGCCAGAGTAAGCTTCTAGATGTGACTGTTGTAAAACGGGGAGCAACCGACAGGAGTAAATATGACTCTCTTGAGGTAGCCAAATACCTCGTCAACAGGCGCAATAAATCGGCAAACTCGAGGAGCTCCCGGGAGGAGTACTGTGAAAGTCATTATGTTGACAGATAATGGCGTATCGCCTCAGGTGAACTTTCCAGAGTAAGCTTGAAAATGTCATTGTGGAAAACGGGGAACAATTGGCAGGAGTAACGGTGAGACACTGGCACGAGTAACTATGACTCTCTTAAGGTAGCCAAATGCCTCGTCAACAGGCGAAATACATCGGCAAACTCGAGAAGTTCCCGGCTGGCGTACTGTGAATGTCTTTATGTCGACAGTTAATGGCGTATCGATCCATGTGAACTGGCCAAAGTAAGCTAGCAGATGTGACTGTTGTAAAACGGGCAGCAACCGACAGGAGTAACTATGACTCAATAAAGGGACCCAAATGCCTCGTCAACAGTTGAGATACATTTGCAAACTGGAGGAGCTCTTAGCAGGAGTACTGTGAATGTCATAATGTCGACAAATAATAACGTATCGCTTGTGGTGAACTGGTCAGAGTAAGCACGTAGTTGTGACTGTTGTAAAACGGGGAGAAACTGACAGGAGTAACTACGACTCTCTTAAGGTAGCCAAATGCCTCGTCAACAACCGAGATACATCGCCAAACTCGAGAAGTTCAGGGCAGGCGTACTGTGAATGTCTTTATGTCGACAGTTAATGGCGTATCGATTCAGGTGAACTGGCCAGTGTAAGCTTGTAGATGTGACTGTTGTAGAACGGGGAGCGACCGACAGGAGTAACTATGCCTCTCTCAAGGTAGCCAAATGCCTCGTCAACAGGCGAAATACATCAGCAAACACGAGAAGCTCCCGGCGGGAATACTGTGGAAGTCTTTATGTTGACAGATAATGGCGTATCGCTTCAGGAGAACTGGCTAAAGGAAGCTGAAAATGTGACTGTGGTAAAACGGGGTGCAACCGACAGGAGAAACTATGACTCTCTTAAGGTAGCCATATGCCTCGTCAACAGGCGAAATACATAGGCAAACTCGAGGAGCTCCCGGGAGGAGTACTGTGAAAGTCATTATGTTGACAGATAATGGCGTATCGCCTCAGGTGAACTAGCCAGAGTAAGCTTGAAAATGTCATTGTGGAAAACCGGGAACAATTAGCAGGAGTAACGGTGAGACACTGGCACGAGTAACTATGAATCTCTTAAGGTAGCCAAATGCCCCGTCAACAGGCGAAATACATCGGCAAATTCGAGAAGCTCCCGGCAGGAGTACTGTGAAAGTCTTTATGTCGACAGTTAATGGCGTATCGATTCAGGTGAACTGGCCAGAGTAAGCTTCTAGATGTGACTGTTGTAAAACGGGGAGCAACCGACAGGAGTAAATATGACTCTCTTGAGGTAGCCAAATACCTCGTCAACAGGCGCAATAAATCGGCAAACTCGAGGAGCTCCCGGGAGGAGTACTGTGAAAGTCATTATGTTGACAGATAATGGCGTATCGCCTCAGGTGAACTTTCCAGAGTAAGCTTGAAAATGTCATTGTGGAAAACGGGGAACAATTGGCAGGAGTAACGGTGAGACACTGGCACGAGTAACTATGACTCTCTTAAGGTAGCCAAATGCCTCGTCAACAGGCGAAATACATCGGCAAACTCGAGAAGTTCCCGGCTGGCGTACTGTGAATGTCTTTATGTCGACAGTTAATGGCGTATCGATCCATGTGAACTGGCCAAAGTAAGCTAGCAGATGTGACTGTTGTAAAACGGGCAGCAACCGACAGGAGTAACTATGACTCAATAAAGGGACCCAAATGCCTCGTCAACAGTTGAGATACATTTGCAAACTGAAGGAGCTCTTAGCAGGAGTACTGTGAATGTCATAATGTCGACAAATAATAACGTATCGCTTGTGGTGAACTGGTCAGAGTAAGCTCGTAGTTGTGACTGTTGTAAAACGGGGAGAAACTGACAGGAGTAACTACGACTCTCTTAAGGTAGCCAAATGCCTCGTCAACAACCGAGATACATCGCCAAACTCGAGAAGTTCAGGGCAGGCGTACTGTGAATGTCTTTATGTCGACAGTTAATGGCGTATCGATTCAGGTGAACTGGCCAGTGTAAGCTTGTAGATGTGACTGTTGTAAAACGGGGAGCGACCGACAGGAGTAACTATGCCTCTCTCAAGGTAGCCAAATGCCTCGTCAACAGGCGAAATACATCAGCAAACACGAGAAGCTCCCGGCGGGAATACTGTGGAAGTCTTTATGTTGACAGATAATGGCGTATCGCTTCAGGAGAACTGGCTAAAGGAAGCTGAAAATGTGACTGTGGTAAAACGGGGTGCAACCGACAGGAGAAACTATGACTCTCTTAAGGTAGCCATATGCCTCGTCAACAGGCGAAATACATAGGCAAACTCGAGGAGCTCCCGGGAGGAGTACTGTGAAAGTCATTATGTTGACAGATAATGGCGTATCGCCTCAGGTGAACTAGCCAGAGTAAGCTTGAAAATGTCATTGTGGAAAACCGGGAACAATTAGCAGGAGTAACGGTGAGACACTGGCACGAGTAACTATGAATCTCTTAAGGTAGCCAAATGCCCCGTCAACAGGCGAAATACATCGGCAAATTCGAGAAGCTCCCGGCAGGAGTACTGTGAAAGTCTTTATGTCGACAGTTAATGGCGTATCGATTCAGGTGAACTGGCCAGAGTAAGCTTCTAGATGTGACTGTTGTAAAACGGGGAGCAACCGACAGGAGTAAATATGACTCTCTTGAGGTAGCCAAATACCTCGTCAACAGGCGCAATAAATCGGCAAACTCGAGGAGCTCCCGGGAGGAGTACTGTGAAAGTCATTATGTTGACAGATAATGGCGTATCGCCTCAGGTGAACTTTCCAGAGTAAGCTTGAAAATGTCATTGTGGAAAACGGGGAACAATTGGCAGGAGTAACGGTGAGACACTGGCACGAGTAACTATGACTCTCTTAAGGTAGCCAAATGCCTCGTCAACAGGCGAAATACATCGGCAAACTCGAGAAGTTCCCGGCTGGCGTACTGTGAATGTCTTTATGTCGACAGTTAATGGCGTATCGATCCATGTGAACTGGCCAAAGTAAGCTAGCAGATGTGACTGTTGTAAAACGGGCAGCAACCGACAGGAGTAACTATGACTCAATAAAGGGACCCAAATGCCTCGTCAACAGTTGAGATACATTTGCAAACTGGAGGAGCTCTTAGCAGGAGTACTGTGAATGTCATAATGTCGACAAATAATAACGTATCGCTTGTGGTGAACTGGTCAGAGTAAGCTCGTAGTTGTGACTGTTGTAAAACGGGGAGAAACTGACAGGAGTAACTACGACTCTCTTAAGGTAGCCAAATGCCTCGTCAACAACCGAGATACATCGCCAAACTCGAGAAGTTCAGGGCAGGCGTACTGTGAATGTCTTTATGTCGACAGTTAATGGCGTATCGATTCAGGTGAACTGGCCAGTGTAAGCTTGTAGATGTGACTGTTGTAAAACGGGGAGCGACCGACAGGAGTAACTATGCCTCTCTCAAGGTAGCCAAATGCCTCGTCAACAGGCGAAATACATCAGCAAACACGAGAAGCTCCCGGCGGGAATACTGTGGAAGTCTTTATGTTGACAGATAATGGCGTATCGCTTCAGGAGAACTGGCTAAAGGAAGCTGAAAATGTGACTGTGGTAAAACGGGGTGCAACCGACAGGAGAAACTATGACTCTCTTAAGGTAGCCATATGCCTCGTCAACAGGCGAAATACATAGGCAAACTCGAGGAGCTCCCGGGAGGAGTACTGTGAAAGTCATTATGTTGACAGATAATGGCGTATCGCCTCAGGTGAACTAGCCAGAGTAAGCTTGAAAATGTCATTGTGGAAAACCGGGAACAATTAGCAGGAGTAACGGTGAGACACTGGCACGAGTAACTATGAATCTCTTAAGGTAGCCAAATGCCCCGTCAACAGGCGAAATACATCGGCAAATTCGAGAAGCTCCCGGCAGGAGTACTGTGAAAGTCTTTATGTCGACAGTTAATGGCGTATCGATTCAGGTGAACTGGCCAGAGTAAGCTTCTAGATGTGACTGTTGTAAAACGGGGAGCAACCGACAGGAGTAAATATGACTCTCTTGAGGTAGCCAAATACCTCGTCAACAGGCGCAATAAATCGGCAAACTCGAGGAGCTCCCGGGAGGAGTACTGTGAAAGTCATTATGTTGACAGATAATGGCGTATCGCCTCAGGTGAACTTTCCAGAGTAAGCTTGAAAATGTCATTGTGGAAAACGGGGAACAATTGGCAGGAGTAACGGTGAGACACTGGCACGAGTAACTATGACTCTCTTAAGGTAGCCAAATGCCTCGTCAACAGGCGAAATACATCGGCAAACTCGAGAAGTTCCCGGCTGGCGTACTGTGAATGTCTTTATGTCGACAGTTAATGGCGTATCGATCCATGTGAACTGGCCAAAGTAAGCTAGCAGATGTGACTGTTGTAAAACGGGCAGCAACCGACAGGAGTAACTATGACTCAATAAAGGGACCCAAATGCCTCGTCAACAGTTGAGATACATTTGCAAACTGGAGGAGCTCTTAGCAGGAGTACTGTGAATGTCATAATGTCGACAAATAATAACGTATCGCTTGTGGTGAACTGGTCAGAGTAAGCACGTAGTTGTGACTGTTGTAAAACGGGGAGAAACTGACAGGAGTAACTACGACTCTCTTAAGGTAGCCAAATGCCTCGTCAACAACCGAGATACATCGCCAAACTCGAGAAGTTCAGGGCAGGCGTACTGTGAATGTCTTTATGTCGACAGTTAATGGCGTATCGATTCAGGTGAACTGGCCAGTGTAAGCTTGTAGATGTGACTGTTGTAGAACGGGGAGCGACCGACAGGAGTAACTATGCCTCTCTCAAGGTAGCCAAATGCCTCGTCAACAGGCGAAATACATCAGCAAACACGAGAAGCTCCCGGCGGGAATACTGTGGAAGTCTTTATGTTGACAGATAATGGCGTATCGCTTCAGGAGAACTGGCTAAAGGAAGCTGAAAATGTGACTGTGGTAAAACGGGGTGCAACCGACAGGAGAAACTATGACTCTCTTAAGGTAGCCATATGCCTCGTCAACAGGCGAAATACATAGGCAAACTCGAGGAGCTCCCGGGAGGAGTACTGTGAAAGTCATTATGTTGACAGATAATGGCGTATCGCCTCAGGTGAACTAGCCAGAGTAAGCTTGAAAATGTCATTGTGGAAAACCGGGAACAATTAGCAGGAGTAACGGTGAGACACTGGCACGAGTAACTATGAATCTCTTAAGGTAGCCAAATGCCCCGTCAACAGGCGAAATACATCGGCAAATTCGAGAAGCTCCCGGCAGGAGTACTGTGAAAGTCTTTATGTCGACAGTTAATGGCGTATCGATTCAGGTGAACTGGCCAGAGTAAGCTTCTAGATGTGACTGTTGTAAAACGGGGAGCAACCGACAGGAGTAAATATGACTCTCTTGAGGTAGCCAAATACCTCGTCAACAGGCGCAATAAATCGGCAAACTCGAGGAGCTCCCGGGAGGAGTACTGTGAAAGTCATTATGTTGACAGATAATGGCGTATCGCCTCAGGTGAACTTTCCAGAGTAAGCTTGAAAATGTCATTGTGGAAAACGGGGAACAATTGGCAGGAGTAACGGTGAGACACTGGCACGAGTAACTATGACTCTCTTAAGGTAGCCAAATGCCTCGTCAACAGGCGAAATACATCGGCAAACTCGAGAAGTTCCCGGCTGGCGTACTGTGAATGTCTTTATGTCGACAGTTAATGGCGTATCGATCCATGTGAACTGGCCAAAGTAAGCTAGCAGATGTGACTGTTGTAAAACGGGCAGCAACCGACAGGAGTAACTATGACTCAATAAAGGGACCCAAATGCCTCGTCAACAGTTGAGATACATTTGCAAACTGAAGGAGCTCTTAGCAGGAGTACTGTGAATGTCATAATGTCGACAAATAATAACGTATCGCTTGTGGTGAACTGGTCAGAGTAAGCTCGTAGTTGTGACTGTTGTAAAACGGGGAGAAACTGACAGGAGTAACTACGACTCTCTTAAGGTAGCCAAATGCCTCGTCAACAACCGAGATACATCGCCAAACTCGAGAAGTTCAGGGCAGGCGTACTGTGAATGTCTTTATGTCGACAGTTAATGGCGTATCGATTCAGGTGAACTGGCCAGTGTAAGCTTGTAGATGTGACTGTTGTAAAACGGGGAGCGACCGACAGGAGTAACTATGCCTCTCTCAAGGTAGCCAAATGCCTCGTCAACAGGCGAAATACATCAGCAAACACGAGAAGCTCCCGGCGGGAATACTGTGGAAGTCTTTATGTTGACAGATAATGGCGTATCGCTTCAGGAGAACTGGCTAAAGGAAGCTGAAAATGTGACTGTGGTAAAACGGGGTGCAACCGACAGGAGAAACTATGACTCTCTTAAGGTAGCCATATGCCTCGTCAACAGGCGAAATACATAGGCAAACTCGAGGAGCTCCCGGGAGGAGTACTGTGAAAGTCATTATGTTGACAGATAATGGCGTATCGCCTCAGGTGAACTAGCCAGAGTAAGCTTGAAAATGTCATTGTGGAAAACCGGGAACAATTAGCAGGAGTAACGGTGAGACACTGGCACGAGTAACTATGAATCTCTTAAGGTAGCCAAATGCCCCGTCAACAGGCGAAATACATCGGCAAATTCGAGAAGCTCCCGGCAGGAGTACTGTGAAAGTCTTTATGTCGACAGTTAATGGCGTATCGATTCAGGTGAACTGGCCAGAGTAAGCTTCTAGATGTGACTGTTGTAAAACGGGGAGCAACCGACAGGAGTAAATATGACTCTCTTGAGGTAGCCAAATACCTCGTCAACAGGCGCAATAAATCGGCAAACTCGAGGAGCTCCCGGGAGGAGTACTGTGAAAGTCATTATGTTGACAGATAATGGCGTATCGCCTCAGGTGAACTTTCCAGAGTAAGCTTGAAAATGTCATTGTGGAAAACGGGGAACAATTGGCAGGAGTAACGGTGAGACACTGGCACGAGTAAGTATGACTCTCTTAAGGTAGCCAAATGCCTCGTCAACAGGCGAAATACATCGGCAAACTCGAGAAGTTCCCGGCTGGCGTACTGTGAATGTCTTTATGTCGACAGTTAATGGCGTATCGATCCATGTGAACTGGCCAAAGTAAGCTAGCAGATGTGACTGTTGTAAAACGGGCAGCAACCGACAGGAGTAACTATGACTCAATAAAGGGACCCAAATGCCTCGTCAACAGTTGAGATACATTTGCAAACTGGAGGAGCTCTTAGCAGGAGTACTGTGAATGTCATAATGTCGACAAATAATAACGTATCGCTTGTGGTGAACTGGTCAGAGTAAGCTCGTAGTTGTGACTGTTGTAAAACGGGGAGAAACTGACAGGAGTAACTACGACTCTCTTAAGGTAGCCAAATGCCTCGTCAACAACCGAGATACATCGCCAAACTCGAGAAGTTCAGGGCAGGCGTACTGTGAATGTCTTTATGTCGACAGTTAATGGCGTATCGATTCAGGTGAACTGGCCAGTGTAAGCTTGTAGATGTGACTGTTGTAAAACGGGGAGCGACCGACAGGAGTAACTATGCCTCTCTCAAGGTAGCCAAATGCCTCGTCAACAGGCGAAATACATCAGCAAACACGAGAAGCTCCCGGCGGGAATACTGTGGAAGTCTTTATGTTGACAGATAATGGCGTATCGCTTCAGGAGAACTGGCTAAAGGAAGCTGAAAATGTGACTGTGGTAAAACGGGGTGCAACCGACAGGAGAAACTATGACTCTCTTAAGGTAGCCATATGCCTCGTCAACAGGCGAAATACATAGGCAAACTCGAGGAGCTCCCGGGAGGAGTACTGTGAAAGTCATTATGTTGACAGATAATGGCGTATCGCCTCAGGTGAACTAGCCAGAGTAAGCTTGAAAATGTCATTGTGGAAAACCGGGAACAATTAGCAGGAGTAACGGTGAGACACTGGCACGAGTAACTATGAATCTCTTAAGGTAGCCAAATGCCCCGTCAACAGGCGAAATACATCGGCAAATTCGAGAAGCTCCCGGCAGGAGTACTGTGAAAGTCTTTATGTCGACAGTTAATGGCGTATCGATTCAGGTGAACTGGCCAGAGTAAGCTTCTAGATGTGACTGTTGTAAAACGGGGAGCAACCGACAGGAGTAAATATGACTCTCTTGAGGTAGCCAAATACCTCGTCAACAGGCGCAATAAATCGGCAAACTCGAGGAGCTCCCGGGAGGAGTACTGTGAAAGTCATTATGTTGACAGATAATGGCGTATCGCCTCAGGTGAACTTTCCAGAGTAAGCTTGAAAATGTCATTGTGGAAAACGGGGAACAATTGGCAGGAGTAACGGTGAGACACTGGCACGAGTAACTATGACTCTCTTAAGGTAGCCAAATGCCTCGTCAACAGGCGAAATACATCGGCAAACTCGAGAAGTTCCCGGCTGGCGTACTGTGAATGTCTTTATGTCGACAGTTAATGGCGTATCGATCCATGTGAACTGGCCAAAGTAAGCTAGCAGATGTGACTGTTGTAAAACGGGCAGCAACCGACAGGAGTAACTATGACTCAATAAAGGGACCCAAATGCCTCGTCAACAGTTGAGATACATTTGCAAACTGGAGGAGCTCTTAGCAGGAGTACTGTGAATGTCATAATGTCGACAAATAATAACGTATCGCTTGTGGTGAACTGGTCAGAGTAAGCACGTAGTTGTGACTGTTGTAAAACGGGGAGAAACTGACAGGAGTAACTACGACTCTCTTAAGGTAGCCAAATGCCTCGTCAACAACCGAGATACATCGCCAAACTCGAGAAGTTCAGGGCAGGCGTACTGTGAATGTCTTTATGTCGACAGTTAATGGCGTATCGATTCAGGTGAACTGGCCAGTGTAAGCTTGTAGATGTGACTGTTGTAGAACGGGGAGCGACCGACAGGAGTAACTATGCCTCTCTCAAGGTAGCCAAATGCCTCGTCAACAGGCGAAATACATCAGCAAACACGAGAAGCTCCCGGCGGGAATACTGTGGAAGTCTTTATGTTGACAGATAATGGCGTATCGCTTCAGGAGAACTGGCTAAAGGAAGCTGAAAATGTGACTGTGGTAAAACGGGGTGCAACCGACAGGAGAAACTATGACTCTCTTAAGGTAGCCATATGCCTCGTCAACAGGCGAAATACATAGGCAAACTCGAGGAGCTCCCGGGAGGAGTACTGTGAAAGTCATTATGTTGACAGATAATGGCGTATCGCCTCAGGTGAACTAGCCAGAGTAAGCTTGAAAATGTCATTGTGGAAAACCGGGAACAATTAGCAGGAGTAACGGTGAGACACTGGCACGAGTAACTATGAATCTCTTAAGGTAGCCAAATGCCCCGTCAACAGGCGAAATACATCGGCAAATTCGAGAAGCTCCCGGCAGGAGTACTGTGAAAGTCTTTATGTCGACAGTTAATGGCGTATCGATTCAGGTGAACTGGCCAGAGTAAGCTTCTAGATGTGACTGTTGTAAAACGGGGAGCAACCGACAGGAGTAAATATGACTCTCTTGAGGTAGCCAAATACCTCGTCAACAGGCGCAATAAATCGGCAAACTCGAGGAGCTCCCGGGAGGAGTACTGTGAAAGTCATTATGTTGACAGATAATGGCGTATCGCCTCAGGTGAACTTTCCAGAGTAAGCTTGAAAATGTCATTGTGGAAAACGGGGAACAATTGGCAGGAGTAACGGTGAGACACTGGCACGAGTAACTATGACTCTCTTAAGGTAGCCAAATGCCTCGTCAACAGGCGAAATACATCGGCAAACTCGAGAAGTTCCCGGCTGGCGTACTGTGAATGTCTTTATGTCGACAGTTAATGGCGTATCGATCCATGTGAACTGGCCAAAGTAAGCTAGCAGATGTGACTGTTGTAAAACGGGCAGCAACCGACAGGAGTAACTATGACTCAATAAAGGGACCCAAATGCCTCGTCAACAGTTGAGATACATTTGCAAACTGGAGGAGCTCTTAGCAGGAGTACTGTGAATGTCATAATGTCGACAAATAATAACGTATCGCTTGTGGTGAACTGGTCAGAGTAAGCTCGTAGTTGTGACTGTTGTAAAACGGGGAGAAACTGACAGGAGTAACTACGACTCTCTTAAGGTAGCCAAATGCCTCGTCAACAACCGAGATACATCGCCAAACTCGAGAAGTTCAGGGCAGGCGTACTGTGAATGTCTTTATGTCGACAGTTAATGGCGTATCGATTCAGGTGAACTGGCCAGTGTAAGCTTGTAGATGTGACTGTTGTAAAACGGGGAGCGACCGACAGGAGTAACTATGCCTCTCTCAAGGTAGCCAAATGCCTCGTCAACAGGCGAAATACATCAGCAAACACGAGAAGCTCCCGGCGGGAATACTGTGGAAGTCTTTATGTTGACAGATAATGGCGTATCGCTTCAGGAGAACTGGCTAAAGGAAGCTGAAAATGTGACTGTGGTAAAACGGGGTGCAACCGACAGGAGAAACTATGACTCTCTTAAGGTAGCCATATGCCTCGTCAACAGGCGAAATACATAGGCAAACTCGAGGAGCTCCCGGGAGGAGTACTGTGAAAGTCATTATGTTGACAGATAATGGCGTATCGCCTCAGGTGAACTAGCCAGAGTAAGCTTGAAAATGTCATTGTGGAAAACCGGGAACAATTAGCAGGAGTAACGGTGAGACACTGGCACGAGTAACTATGAATCTCTTAAGGTAGCCAAATGCCCCGTCAACAGGCGAAATACATCGGCAAATTCGAGAAGCTCCCGGCAGGAGTACTGTGAAAGTCTTTATGTCGACAGTTAATGGCGTATCGATTCAGGTGAACTGGCCAGAGTAAGCTTCTAGATGTGACTGTTGTAAAACGGGGAGCAACCGACAGGAGTAAATATGACTCTCTTGAGGTAGCCAAATACCTCGTCAACAGGCGCAATAAATCGGCAAACTCGAGGAGCTCCCGGGAGGAGTACTGTGAAAGTCATTATGTTGACAGATAATGGCGTATCGCCTCAGGTGAACTTTCCAGAGTAAGCTTGAAAATGTCATTGTGGAAAACGGGGAACAATTGGCAGGAGTAACGGTGAGACACTGGCACGAGTAACTATGACTCTCTTAAGGTAGCCAAATGCCTCGTCAACAGGCGAAATACATCGGCAAACTCGAGAAGTTCCCGGCTGGCGTACTGTGAATGTCTTTATGTCGACAGTTAATGGCGTATCGATCCATGTGAACTGGCCAAAGTAAGCTAGCAGATGTGACTGTTGTAAAACGGGCAGCAACCGACAGGAGTAACTATGACTCAATAAAGGGACCCAAATGCCTCGTCAACAGTTGAGATACATTTGCAAACTGGAGGAGCTCTTAGCAGGAGTACTGTGAATGTCATAATGTCGACAAATAATAACGTATCGCTTGTGGTGAACTGGTCAGAGTAAGCACGTAGTTGTGACTGTTGTAAAACGGGGAGAAACTGACAGGAGTAACTACGACTCTCTTAAGGTAGCCAAATGCCTCGTCAACAACCGAGATACATCGCCAAACTCGAGAAGTTCAGGGCAGGCGTACTGTGAATGTCTTTATGTCGACAGTTAATGGCGTATCGATTCAGGTGAACTGGCCAGTGTAAGCTTGTAGATGTGACTGTTGTAGAACGGGGAGCGACCGACAGGAGTAACTATGCCTCTCTCAAGGTAGCCAAATGCCTCGTCAACAGGCGAAATACATCAGCAAACACGAGAAGCTCCCGGCGGGAATACTGTGGAAGTCTTTATGTTGACAGATAATGGCGTATCGCTTCAGGAGAACTGGCTAAAGGAAGCTGAAAATGTGACTGTGGTAAAACGGGGTGCAACCGACAGGAGAAACTATGACTCTCTTAAGGTAGCCATATGCCTCGTCAACAGGCGAAATACATAGGCAAACTCGAGGAGCTCCCGGGAGGAGTACTGTGAAAGTCATTATGTTGACAGATAATGGCGTATCGCCTCAGGTGAACTAGCCAGAGTAAGCTTGAAAATGTCATTGTGGAAAACCGGGAACAATTAGCAGGAGTAACGGTGAGACACTGGCACGAGTAACTATGAATCTCTTAAGGTAGCCAAATGCCCCGTCAACAGGCGAAATACATCGGCAAATTCGAGAAGCTCCCGGCAGGAGTACTGTGAAAGTCTTTATGTCGACAGTTAATGGCGTATCGATTCAGGTGAACTGGCCAGAGTAAGCTTCTAGATGTGACTGTTGTAAAACGGGGAGCAACCGACAGGAGTAAATATGACTCTCTTGAGGTAGCCAAATACCTCGTCAACAGGCGCAATAAATCGGCAAACTCGAGGAGCTCCCGGGAGGAGTACTGTGAAAGTCATTATGTTGACAGATAATGGCGTATCGCCTCAGGTGAACTTTCCAGAGTAAGCTTGAAAATGTCATTGTGGAAAACGGGGAACAATTGGCAGGAGTAACGGTGAGACACTGGCACGAGTAACTATGACTCTCTTAAGGTAGCCAAATGCCTCGTCAACAGGCGAAATACATCGGCAAACTCGAGAAGTTCCCGGCTGGCGTACTGTGAATGTCTTTATGTCGACAGTTAATGGCGTATCGATCCATGTGAACTGGCCAAAGTAAGCTAGCAGATGTGACTGTTGTAAAACGGGCAGCAACCGACAGGAGTAACTATGACTCAATAAAGGGACCCAAATGCCTCGTCAACAGTTGAGATACATTTGCAAACTGAAGGAGCTCTTAGCAGGAGTACTGTGAATGTCATAATGTCGACAAATAATAACGTATCGCTTGTGGTGAACTGGTCAGAGTAAGCTCGTAGTTGTGACTGTTGTAAAACGGGGAGAAACTGACAGGAGTAACTACGACTCTCTTAAGGTAGCCAAATGCCTCGTCAACAACCGAGATACATCGCCAAACTCGAGAAGTTCAGGGCAGGCGTACTGTGAATGTCTTTATGTCGACAGTTAATGGCGTATCGATTCAGGTGAACTGGCCAGTGTAAGCTTGTAGATGTGACTGTTGTAAAACGGGGAGCGACCGACAGGAGTAACTATGCCTCTCTCAAGGTAGCCAAATGCCTCGTCAACAGGCGAAATACATCAGCAAACACGAGAAGCTCCCGGCGGGAATACTGTGGAAGTCTTTATGTTGACAGATAATGGCGTATCGCTTCAGGAGAACTGGCTAAAGGAAGCTGAAAATGTGACTGTGGTAAAACGGGGTGCAACCGACAGGAGAAACTATGACTCTCTTAAGGTAGCCATATGCCTCGTCAACAGGCGAAATACATAGGCAAACTCGAGGAGCTCCCGGGAGGAGTACTGTGAAAGTCATTATGTTGACAGATAATGGCGTATCGCCTCAGGTGAACTAGCCAGAGTAAGCTTGAAAATGTCATTGTGGAAAACCGGGAACAATTAGCAGGAGTAACGGTGAGACACTGGCACGAGTAACTATGAATCTCTTAAGGTAGCCAAATGCCCCGTCAACAGGCGAAATACATCGGCAAATTCGAGAAGCTCCCGGCAGGAGTACTGTGAAAGTCTTTATGTCGACAGTTAATGGCGTATCGATTCAGGTGAACTGGCCAGAGTAAGCTTCTAGATGTGACTGTTGTAAAACGGGGAGCAACCGACAGGAGTAAATATGACTCTCTTGAGGTAGCCAAATACCTCGTCAACAGGCGCAATAAATCGGCAAACTCGAGGAGCTCCCGGGAGGAGTACTGTGAAAGTCATTATGTTGACAGATAATGGCGTATCGCCTCAGGTGAACTTTCCAGAGTAAGCTTGAAAATGTCATTGTGGAAAACGGGGAACAATTGGCAGGAGTAACGGTGAGACACTGGCACGAGTAACTATGACTCTCTTAAGGTAGCCAAATGCCTCGTCAACAGGCGAAATACATCGGCAAACTCGAGAAGTTCCCGGCTGGCGTACTGTGAATGTCTTTATGTCGACAGTTAATGGCGTATCGATCCATGTGAACTGGCCAAAGTAAGCTAGCAGATGTGACTGTTGTAAAACGGGCAGCAACCGACAGGAGTAACTATGACTCAATAAAGGGACCCAAATGCCTCGTCAACAGTTGAGATACATTTGCAAACTGGAGGAGCTCTTAGCAGGAGTACTGTGAATGTCATAATGTCGACAAATAATAACGTATCGCTTGTGGTGAACTGGTCAGAGTAAGCTCGTAGTTGTGACTGTTGTAAAACGGGGAGAAACTGACAGGAGTAACTACGACTCTCTTAAGGTAGCCAAATGCCTCGTCAACAACCGAGATACATCGCCAAACTCGAGAAGTTCAGGGCAGGCGTACTGTGAATGTCTTTATGTCGACAGTTAATGGCGTATCGATTCAGGTGAACTGGCCAGTGTAAGCTTGTAGATGTGACTGTTGTAAAACGGGGAGCGACCGACAGGAGTAACTATGCCTCTCTCAAGGTAGCCAAATGCCTCGTCAACAGGCGAAATACATCAGCAAACACGAGAAGCTCCCGGCGGGAATACTGTGGAAGTCTTTATGTTGACAGATAATGGCGTATCGCTTCAGGAGAACTGGCTAAAGGAAGCTGAAAATGTGACTGTGGTAAAACGGGGTGCAACCGACAGGAGAAACTATGACTCTCTTAAGGTAGCCATATGCCTCGTCAACAGGCGAAATACATAGGCAAACTCGAGGAGCTCCCGGGAGGAGTACTGTGAAAGTCATTATGTTGACAGATAATGGCGTATCGCCTCAGGTGAACTAGCCAGAGTAAGCTTGAAAATGTCATTGTGGAAAACCGGGAACAATTAGCAGGAGTAACGGTGAGACACTGGCACGAGTAACTATGAATCTCTTAAGGTAGCCAAATGCCCCGTCAACAGGCGAAATACATCGGCAAATTCGAGAAGCTCCCGGCAGGAGTACTGTGAAAGTCTTTATGTCGACAGTTAATGGCGTATCGATTCAGGTGAACTGGCCAGAGTAAGCTTCTAGATGTGACTGTTGTAAAACGGGGAGCAACCGACAGGAGTAAATATGACTCTCTTGAGGTAGCCAAATACCTCGTCAACAGGCGCAATAAATCGGCAAACTCGAGGAGCTCCCGGGAGGAGTACTGTGAAAGTCATTATGTTGACAGATAATGGCGTATCGCCTCAGGTGAACTTTCCAGAGTAAGCTTGAAAATGTCATTGTGGAAAACGGGGAACAATTGGCAGGAGTAACGGTGAGACACTGGCACGAGTAACTATGACTCTCTTAAGGTAGCCAAATGCCTCGTCAACAGGCGAAATACATCGGCAAACTCGAGAAGTTCCCGGCTGGCGTACTGTGAATGTCTTTATGTCGACAGTTAATGGCGTATCGATCCATGTGAACTGGCCAAAGTAAGCTAGCAGATGTGACTGTTGTAAAACGGGCAGCAACCGACAGGAGTAACTATGACTCAATAAAGGGACCCAAATGCCTCGTCAACAGTTGAGATACATTTGCAAACTGGAGGAGCTCTTAGCAGGAGTACTGTGAATGTCATAATGTCGACAAATAATAACGTATCGCTTGTGGTGAACTGGTCAGAGTAAGCTCGTAGTTGTGACTGTTGTAAAACGGGGAGAAACTGACAGGAGTAACTACGACTCTCTTAAGGTAGCCAAATGCCTCGTCAACAACCGAGATACATCGCCAAACTCGAGAAGTTCAGGGCAGGCGTACTGTGAATGTCTTTATGTCGACAGTTAATGGCGTATCGATTCAGGTGAACTGGCCAGTGTAAGCTTGTAGATGTGACTGTTGTAAAACGGGGAGCGACCGACAGGAGTAACTATGCCTCTCTCAAGGTAGCCAAATGCCTCGTCAACAGGCGAAATACATCAGCAAACACGAGAAGCTCCCGGCGGGAATACTGTGGAAGTCTTTATGTTGACAGATAATGGCGTATCGCTTCAGGAGAACTGGCTAAAGGAAGCTGAAAATGTGACTGTGGTAAAACGGGGTGCAACCGACAGGAGAAACTATGACTCTCTTAAGGTAGCCATATGCCTCGTCAACAGGCGAAATACATAGGCAAACTCGAGGAGCTCCCGGGAGGAGTACTGTGAAAGTCATTATGTTGACAGATAATGGCGTATCGCCTCAGGTGAACTAGCCAGAGTAAGCTTGAAAATGTCATTGTGGAAAACCGGGAACAATTAGCAGGAGTAACGGTGAGACACTGGCACGAGTAACTATGAATCTCTTAAGGTAGCCAAATGCCCCGTCAACAGGCGAAATACATCGGCAAATTCGAGAAGCTCCCGGCAGGAGTACTGTGAAAGTCTTTATGTCGACAGTTAATGGCGTATCGATTCAGGTGAACTGGCCAGAGTAAGCTTCTAGATGTGACTGTTGTAAAACGGGGAGCAACCGACAGGAGTAAATATGACTCTCTTGAGGTAGCCAAATACCTCGTCAACAGGCGCAATAAATCGGCAAACTCGAGGAGCTCCCGGGAGGAGTACTGTGAAAGTCATTATGTTGACAGATAATGGCGTATCGCCTCAGGTGAACTTTCCAGAGTAAGCTTGAAAATGTCATTGTGGAAAACGGGGAACAATTGGCAGGAGTAACGGTGAGACACTGGCACGAGTAACTATGACTCTCTTAAGGTAGCCAAATGCCTCGTCAACAGGCGAAATACATCGGCAAACTCGAGAAGTTCCCGGCTGGCGTACTGTGAATGTCTTTATGTCGACAGTTAATGGCGTATCGATCCATGTGAACTGGCCAAAGTAAGCTAGCAGATGTGACTGTTGTAAAACGGGCAGCAACCGACAGGAGTAACTATGACTCAATAAAGGGACCCAAATGCCTCGTCAACAGTTGAGATACATTTGCAAACTGGAGGAGCTCTTAGCAGGAGTACTGTGAATGTCATAATGTCGACAAATAATAACGTATCGCTTGTGGTGAACTGGTCAGAGTAAGCTCGTAGTTGTGACTGTTGTAAAACGGGGAGAAACTGACAGGAGTAACTACGACTCTCTTAAGGTAGCCAAATGCCTCGTCAACAACCGAGATACATCGCCAAACTCGAGAAGTTCAGGGCAGGCGTACTGTGAATGTCTTTATGTCGACAGTTAATGGCGTATCGATTCAGGTGAACTGGCCAGTGTAAGCTTGTAGATGTGACTGTTGTAAAACGGGGAGCGACCGACAGGAGTAACTATGCCTCTCTCAAGGTAGCCAAATGCCTCGTCAACAGGCGAAATACATCAGCAAACACGAGAAGCTCCCGGCGGGAATACTGTGGAAGTCTTTATGTTGACAGATAATGGCGTATCGCTTCAGGAGAACTGGCTAAAGGAAGCTGAAAATGTGACTGTGGTAAAACGGGGTGCAACCGACAGGAGAAACTATGACTCTCTTAAGGTAGCCATATGCCTCGTCAACAGGCGAAATACATAGGCAAACTCGAGGAGCTCCCGGGAGGAGTACTGTGAAAGTCATTATGTTGACAGATAATGGCGTATCGCCTCAGGTGAACTAGCCAGAGTAAGCTTGAAAATGTCATTGTGGAAAACCGGGAACAATTAGCAGGAGTAACGGTGAGACACTGGCACGAGTAACTATGAATCTCTTAAGGTAGCCAAATGCCCCGTCAACAGGCGAAATACATCGGCAAATTCGAGAAGCTCCCGGCAGGAGTACTGTGAAAGTCTTTATGTCGACAGTTAATGGCGTATCGATTCAGGTGAACTGGCCAGAGTAAGCTTCTAGATGTGACTGTTGTAAAACGGGGAGCAACCGACAGGAGTAAATATGACTCTCTTGAGGTAGCCAAATACCTCGTCAACAGGCGCAATAAATCGGCAAACTCGAGGAGCTCCCGGGAGGAGTACTGTGAAAGTCATTATGTTGACAGATAATGGCGTATCGCCTCAGGTGAACTTTCCAGAGTAAGCTTGAAAATGTCATTGTGGAAAACGGGGAACAATTGGCAGGAGTAACGGTGAGACACTGGCACGAGTAACTATGACTCTCTTAAGGTAGCCAAATGCCTCGTCAACAGGCGAAATACATCGGCAAACTCGAGAAGTTCCCGGCTGGCGTACTGTGAATGTCTTTATGTCGACAGTTAATGGCGTATCGATCCATGTGAACTGGCCAAAGTAAGCTAGCAGATGTGACTGTTGTAAAACGGGCAGCAACCGACAGGAGTAACTATGACTCAATAAAGGGACCCAAATGCCTCGTCAACAGTTGAGATACATTTGCAAACTGGAGGAGCTCTTAGCAGGAGTACTGTGAATGTCATAATGTCGACAAATAATAACGTATCGCTTGTGGTGAACTGGTCAGAGTAAGCACGTAGTTGTGACTGTTGTAAAACGGGGAGAAACTGACAGGAGTAACTACGACTCTCTTAAGGTAGCCAAATGCCTCGTCAACAACCGAGATACATCGCCAAACTCGAGAAGTTCAGGGCAGGCGTACTGTGAATGTCTTTATGTCGACAGTTAATGGCGTATCGATTCAGGTGAACTGGCCAGTGTAAGCTTGTAGATGTGACTGTTGTAGAACGGGGAGCGACCGACAGGAGTAACTATGCCTCTCTCAAGGTAGCCAAATGCCTCGTCAACAGGCGAAATACATCAGCAAACACGAGAAGCTCCCGGCGGGAATACTGTGGAAGTCTTTATGTTGACAGATAATGGCGTATCGCTTCAGGAGAACTGGCTAAAGGAAGCTGAAAATGTGACTGTGGTAAAACGGGGTGCAACCGACAGGAGAAACTATGACTCTCTTAAGGTAGCCATATGCCTCGTCAACAGGCGAAATACATAGGCAAACTCGAGGAGCTCCCGGGAGGAGTACTGTGAAAGTCATTATGTTGACAGATAATGGCGTATCGCCTCAGGTGAACTAGCCAGAGTAAGCTTGAAAATGTCATTGTGGAAAACCGGGAACAATTAGCAGGAGTAACGGTGAGACACTGGCACGAGTAACTATGAATCTCTTAAGGTAGCCAAATGCCCCGTCAACAGGCGAAATACATCGGCAAATTCGAGAAGCTCCCGGCAGGAGTACTGTGAAAGTCTTTATGTCGACAGTTAATGGCGTATCGATTCAGGTGAACTGGCCAGAGTAAGCTTCTAGATGTGACTGTTGTAAAACGGGGAGCAACCGACAGGAGTAAATATGACTCTCTTGAGGTAGCCAAATACCTCGTCAACAGGCGCAATAAATCGGCAAACTCGAGGAGCTCCCGGGAGGAGTACTGTGAAAGTCATTATGTTGACAGATAATGGCGTATCGCCTCAGGTGAACTTTCCAGAGTAAGCTTGAAAATGTCATTGTGGAAAACGGGGAACAATTGGCAGGAGTAACGGTGAGACACTGGCACGAGTAACTATGACTCTCTTAAGGTAGCCAAATGCCTCGTCAACAGGCGAAATACATCGGCAAACTCGAGAAGTTCCCGGCTGGCGTACTGTGAATGTCTTTATGTCGACAGTTAATGGCGTATCGATCCATGTGAACTGGCCAAAGTAAGCTAGCAGATGTGACTGTTGTAAAACGGGCAGCAACCGACAGGAGTAACTATGACTCAATAAAGGGACCCAAATGCCTCGTCAACAGTTGAGATACATTTGCAAACTGAAGGAGCTCTTAGCAGGAGTACTGTGAATGTCATAATGTCGACAAATAATAACGTATCGCTTGTGGTGAACTGGTCAGAGTAAGCTCGTAGTTGTGACTGTTGTAAAACGGGGAGAAACTGACAGGAGTAACTACGACTCTCTTAAGGTAGCCAAATGCCTCGTCAACAACCGAGATACATCGCCAAACTCGAGAAGTTCAGGGCAGGCGTACTGTGAATGTCTTTATGTCGACAGTTAATGGCGTATCGATTCAGGTGAACTGGCCAGTGTAAGCTTGTAGATGTGACTGTTGTAAAACGGGGAGCGACCGACAGGAGTAACTATGCCTCTCTCAAGGTAGCCAAATGCCTCGTCAACAGGCGAAATACATCAGCAAACACGAGAAGCTCCCGGCGGGAATACTGTGGAAGTCTTTATGTTGACAGATAATGGCGTATCGCTTCAGGAGAACTGGCTAAAGGAAGCTGAAAATGTGACTGTGGTAAAACGGGGTGCAACCGACAGGAGAAACTATGACTCTCTTAAGGTAGCCATATGCCTCGTCAACAGGCGAAATACATAGGCAAACTCGAGGAGCTCCCGGGAGGAGTACTGTGAAAGTCATTATGTTGACAGATAATGGCGTATCGCCTCAGGTGAACTAGCCAGAGTAAGCTTGAAAATGTCATTGTGGAAAACCGGGAACAATTAGCAGGAGTAACGGTGAGACACTGGCACGAGTAACTATGAATCTCTTAAGGTAGCCAAATGCCCCGTCAACAGGCGAAATACATCGGCAAATTCGAGAAGCTCCCGGCAGGAGTACTGTGAAAGTCTTTATGTCGACAGTTAATGGCGTATCGATTCAGGTGAACTGGCCAGAGTAAGCTTCTAGATGTGACTGTTGTAAAACGGGGAGCAACCGACAGGAGTAAATATGACTCTCTTGAGGTAGCCAAATACCTCGTCAACAGGCGCAATAAATCGGCAAACTCGAGGAGCTCCCGGGAGGAGTACTGTGAAAGTCATTATGTTGACAGATAATGGCGTATCGCCTCAGGTGAACTTTCCAGAGTAAGCTTGAAAATGTCATTGTGGAAAACGGGGAACAATTGGCAGGAGTAACGGTGAGACACTGGCACGAGTAACTATGACTCTCTTAAGGTAGCCAAATGCCTCGTCAACAGGCGAAATACATCGGCAAACTCGAGAAGTTCCCGGCTGGCGTACTGTGAATGTCTTTATGTCGACAGTTAATGGCGTATCGATCCATGTGAACTGGCCAAAGTAAGCTAGCAGATGTGACTGTTGTAAAACGGGCAGCAACCGACAGGAGTAACTATGACTCAATAAAGGGACCCAAATGCCTCGTCAACAGTTGAGATACATTTGCAAACTGGAGGAGCTCTTAGCAGGAGTACTGTGAATGTCATAATGTCGACAAATAATAACGTATCGCTTGTGGTGAACTGGTCAGAGTAAGCTCGTAGTTGTGACTGTTGTAAAACGGGGAGAAACTGACAGGAGTAACTACGACTCTCTTAAGGTAGCCAAATGCCTCGTCAACAACCGAGATACATCGCCAAACTCGAGAAGTTCAGGGCAGGCGTACTGTGAATGTCTTTATGTCGACAGTTAATGGCGTATCGATTCAGGTGAACTGGCCAGTGTAAGCTTGTAGATGTGACTGTTGTAAAACGGGGAGCGACCGACAGGAGTAACTATGCCTCTCTCAAGGTAGCCAAATGCCTCGTCAACAGGCGAAATACATCAGCAAACACGAGAAGCTCCCGGCGGGAATACTGTGGAAGTCTTTATGTTGACAGATAATGGCGTATCGCTTCAGGAGAACTGGCTAAAGGAAGCTGAAAATGTGACTGTGGTAAAACGGGGTGCAACCGACAGGAGAAACTATGACTCTCTTAAGGTAGCCATATGCCTCGTCAACAGGCGAAATACATAGGCAAACTCGAGGAGCTCCCGGGAGGAGTACTGTGAAAGTCATTATGTTGACAGATAATGGCGTATCGCCTCAGGTGAACTAGCCAGAGTAAGCTTGAAAATGTCATTGTGGAAAACCGGGAACAATTAGCAGGAGTAACGGTGAGACACTGGCACGAGTAACTATGAATCTCTTAAGGTAGCCAAATGCCCCGTCAACAGGCGAAATACATCGGCAAATTCGAGAAGCTCCCGGCAGGAGTACTGTGAAAGTCTTTATGTCGACAGTTAATGGCGTATCGATTCAGGTGAACTGGCCAGAGTAAGCTTCTAGATGTGACTGTTGTAAAACGGGGAGCAACCGACAGGAGTAAATATGACTCTCTTGAGGTAGCCAAATACCTCGTCAACAGGCGCAATAAATCGGCAAACTCGAGGAGCTCCCGGGAGGAGTACTGTGAAAGTCATTATGTTGACAGATAATGGCGTATCGCCTCAGGTGAACTTTCCAGAGTAAGCTTGAAAATGTCATTGTGGAAAACGGGGAACAATTGGCAGGAGTAACGGTGAGACACTGGCACGAGTAACTATGACTCTCTTAAGGTAGCCAAATGCCTCGTCAACAGGCGAAATACATCGGCAAACTCGAGAAGTTCCCGGCTGGCGTACTGTGAATGTCTTTATGTCGACAGTTAATGGCGTATCGATCCATGTGAACTGGCCAAAGTAAGCTAGCAGATGTGACTGTTGTAAAACGGGCAGCAACCGACAGGAGTAACTATGACTCAATAAAGGGACCCAAATGCCTCGTCAACAGTTGAGATACATTTGCAAACTGGAGGAGCTCTTAGCAGGAGTACTGTGAATGTCATAATGTCGACAAATAATAACGTATCGCTTGTGGTGAACTGGTCAGAGTAAGCACGTAGTTGTGACTGTTGTAAAACGGGGAGAAACTGACAGGAGTAACTACGACTCTCTTAAGGTAGCCAAATGCCTCGTCAACAACCGAGATACATCGCCAAACTCGAGAAGTTCAGGGCAGGCGTACTGTGAATGTCTTTATGTCGACAGTTAATGGCGTATCGATTCAGGTGAACTGGCCAGTGTAAGCTTGTAGATGCGACTGTTGTAAAACGGGGAGCGACCGACAGGAGTAACTATGCCTCTCTCAAGGTAGCCAAATGCCTCGTCAACAGGCGAAATACATCAGCAAACACGAGAAGCTCCCGGCGGGAATACTGTGGAAGTCTTTATGTTGACAGATAATGGCGTATCGCTTCAGGAGAACTGGCTAAAGGAAGCTGAAAATGTGACTGTGGTAAAACGGGGTGCAACCGACAGGAGAAACTATGACTCTCTTAAGGTAGCCATATGCCTCGTCAACAGGCGAAATACATAGGCAAACTCGAGGAGCTCCCGGGAGGAGTACTGTGAAAGTCATTATGTTGACAGATAATGGCGTATCGCCTCAGGTGAACTAGCCAGAGTAAGCTTGAAAATGTCATTGTGGAAAACCGGGAACAATTAGCAGGAGTAACGGTGAGACACTGGCACGAGTAACTATGAATCTCTTAAGGTAGCCAAATGCCCCGTCAACAGGCGAAATACATCGGCAAATTCGAGAAGCTCCCGGCAGGAGTACTGTGAAAGTCTTTATGTCGACAGTTAATGGCGTATCGATTCAGGTGAACTGGCCAGAGTAAGCTTCTAGATGTGACTGTTGTAAAACGGGGAGCAACCGACAGGAGTAAATATGACTCTCTTGAGGTAGCCAAATACCTCGTCAACAGGCGCAATAAATCGGCAAACTCGAGGAGCTCCCGGGAGGAGTACTGTGAAAGTCATTATGTTGACAGATAATGGCGTATCGCCTCAGGTGAACTTTCCAGAGTAAGCTTGAAAATGTCATTGTGGAAAACGGGGAACAATTGGCAGGAGTAACGGTGAGACACTGGCACGAGTAACTATGACTCTCTTAAGGTAGCCAAATGCCTCGTCAACAGGCGAAATACATCGGCAAACTCGAGAAGTTCCCGGCTGGCGTACTGTGAATGTCTTTATGTCGACAGTTAATGGCGTATCGATCCATGTGAACTGGCCAAAGTAAGCTAGCAGATGTGACTGTTGTAAAACGGGCAGCAACCGACAGGAGTAACTATGACTCAATAAAGGGACCCAAATGCCTCGTCAACAGTTGAGATACATTTGCAAACTGGAGGAGCTCTTAGCAGGAGTACTGTGAATGTCATAATGTCGACAAATAATAACGTATCGCTTGTGGTGAACTGGTCAGAGTAAGCTCGTAGTTGTGACTGTTGTAAAACGGGGAGAAACTGACAGGAGTAACTACGACTCTCTTAAGGTAGCCAAATGCCTCGTCAACAACCGAGATACATCGCCAAACTCGAGAAGTTCAGGGCAGGCGTACTGTGAATGTCTTTATGTCGACAGTTAATGGCGTATCGATTCAGGTGAACTGGCCAGTGTAAGCTTGTAGATGTGACTGTTGTAAAACGGGGAGCGACCGACAGGAGTAACTATGCCTCTCTCAAGGTAGCCAAATGCCTCGTCAACAGGCGAAATACATCAGCAAACACGAGAAGCTCCCGGCGGGAATACTGTGGAAGTCTTTATGTTGACAGATAATGGCGTATCGCTTCAGGAGAACTGGCTAAAGGAAGCTGAAAATGTGACTGTGGTAAAACGGGGTGCAACCGACAGGAGAAACTATGACTCTCTTAAGGTAGCCATATGCCTCGTCAACAGGCGAAATACATAGGCAAACTCGAGGAGCTCCCGGGAGGAGTACTGTGAAAGTCATTATGTTGACAGATAATGGCGTATCGCCTCAGGTGAACTAGCCAGAGTAAGCTTGAAAATGTCATTGTGGAAAACCGGGAACAATTAGCAGGAGTAACGGTGAGACACTGGCACGAGTAACTATGAATCTCTTAAGGTAGCCAAATGCCCCGTCAACAGGCGAAATACATCGGCAAATTCGAGAAGCTCCCGGCAGGAGTACTGTGAAAGTCTTTATGTCGACAGTTAATGGCGTATCGATTCAGGTGAACTGGCCAGAGTAAGCTTCTAGATGTGACTGTTGTAAAACGGGGAGCAACCGACAGGAGTAAATATGACTCTCTTGAGGTAGCCAAATACCTCGTCAACAGGCGCAATAAATCGGCAAACTCGAGGAGCTCCCGGGAGGAGTACTGTGAAAGTCATTATGTTGACAGATAATGGCGTATCGCCTCAGGTGAACTTTCCAGAGTAAGCTTGAAAATGTCATTGTGGAAAACGGGGAACAATTGGCAGGAGTAACGGTGAGACACTGGCACGAGTAACTATGACTCTCTTAAGGTAGCCAAATGCCTCGTCAACAGGCGAAATACATCGGCAAACTCGAGAAGTTCCCGGCTGGCGTACTGTGAATGTCTTTATGTCGACAGTTAATGGCGTATCGATCCATGTGAACTGGCCAAAGTAAGCTAGCAGATGTGACTGTTGTAAAACGGGCAGCAACCGACAGGAGTAACTATGACTCAATAAAGGGACCCAAATGCCTCGTCAACAGTTGAGATACATTTGCAAACTGGAGGAGCTCTTAGCAGGAGTACTGTGAATGTCATAATGTCGACAAATAATAACGTATCGCTTGTGGTGAACTGGCCAGAGTAAGCTCGTAGTTGTGACTGTTGTAAAACGGGGAGAAACTGACAGGAGTAACTACGACTCTCTTAAGGTAGCCAAATGCCTCGTCAACAGCCGAGATACATCGCCAAACTCGAGAAGTTCAGGGCAGGCGTACTGTGAATGTCTTTATGTCGACAGTTAATGGCGTATCGATTCAGGTGAACTGGCCAGTGTAAGCTTGTAGATGTGACTGTTGTAAAACGGGGAGCAACCGACAGGAGTAACTATGCCTCTCTCAAGGTAGCCAAATGCCTCGTCAACAGGCGAAATACATCGGCAAACTCGAGAAGCTACCGGCAGGAGTAATGTGAAAGTCTTTATGTCGACAGATAATGGCGTATCGCTTCAGAAGAACTGGCTAAAGGAAGCTGAAAATGTGACTGTGGTAAAACGGGGTGCAACCGACAGGAGAAACTATGACTCTCTTAAGGTAGCCATATGCCTCGTCAACAGGCGAAATACATCGGCAAACTCGAGAAGCTACCGGCAGGAGTAATGTGAAAGTCTTTATGTCGACAGATAATGGCGTATCGCTTCAGGTGAACTGGCCAGCCACAATAAGCTTGAAAATGTGACTGTGGCAAAACTTGGAGCAACTGACTGGAGTAACTATGACTCTCTTAAGGTAGCCAAATGGCCCTCAACAGGCGAAAAAAATGGGCAAACTCGAGACGCTACCGGCAGGAGTACTGTGAAAGTCTATATATTGACAGATAATTGCGTATCGCTTCAGGTGAGCTGCTAGAGGAAGCTTGAAAATGTGACTGTGGTAAAACGGGGAACAAATGACTGGCGTAACTGTGACTCTCTTAAGTTACCCAAATGCCTCGCCAACAGGCGAAACACATCGGCAAACTCGACAAGCTCCCGGCAGGAGTACCGTGAAAGTCTTTATGTCGACAGATAATGGCGTATCGCTTCAGGTGAACTTTCCAGAGTAAGCTTGAAAATGTCATTGTGGAAAACGGGGAACAATTGGCAGGAGTAACGGTGAGACACTGGCACGAGTAACTATGACTCTCTTAAGGAAGCCAAATGCCTCGTCAACAGGCGAAATACATCGGCAAACTCGAGAAGTTCCCGGCTGGCGTACTGTGAATGTCTTTATGTCGACAGTTAATGGCGTATCGATCCATGTGAACTGGCCAAAGTAAGCTAGCAGATGTGACTGTTGTAAAACGGCCAGCAACCGACAGGAGTAACTATGACTCAATAAAGGGACCCAAATGACTCGTCAACAGTTGAGATACATTTGCAAACTGGAGGAGCTCTTAGCAGGAGTACTGTGAATGTCATAATGTCGACAAATAATAACGTATCGCTTGTGGTGAACTGGTCAGAGTAAGCTCGTAGTTGTGACTGTTGTAAAACGGGGAGAAACTGACAGGAGTAACTACGACTCTCTTAAGGTAGCCAAATGCCTCGTCAACAACCGAGATACATCGCCAAACTCGAGAAGTTCAGGGCAGGCGTACTGTGAATGTCTTTATGTCGACAGTTAATGGCGTATCGATTCAGGTGAACTGGCCAGTGTAAGCTTGTAGATGTGACTGTTGTAGAACGGGGAGCGACCGACAGGAGTAACTATGCCTCTCTCAAGGTAGCCAAATGCCTCGTCAACAGGCGAAATACATCAGCAAACACGAGAAGCTCCCGGCGGGAATACTGTGGAAGTCTTTATGTTGACAGATAATGGCGTATCGCTTCAGGAGAACTGGCTAAAGGAAGCTGAAAATGTGACTGTGGTAAAACGGGGTGCAACCGACAGGAGAAACTATGACTCTCTTAAGGTAGCCATATGCCTCGTCAACAGGCGAAATACATAGGCAAACTCGAGGAGCTCCCGGGAGGAGTACTGTGAAAGTCATTATGTTGACAGATAATGGCGTATCGCCTCAGGTGAACTAGCCAGAGTAAGCTTGAAAATGTCATTGTGGAAAACCGGGAACAATTAGCAGGAGTAACGGTGAGACACTGGCACGAGTAACTATGAATCTCTTAAGGTAGCCAAATGCCCCGTCAACAGGCGAAATACATCGGCAAATTCGAGAAGCTCCCGGCAGGAGTACTGTGAAAGTCTTTATGTCGACAGTTAATGGCGTATCGATTCAGGTGAACTGGCCAGAGTAAGCTTCTAGATGTGACTGTTGTAAAACGGGGAGCAACCGACAGGAGTAAATATGACTCTCTTGAGGTAGCCAAATACCTCGTCAACAGGCGCAATAAATCGGCAAACTCGAGGAGCTCCCGGGAGGAGTACTGTGAAAGTCATTATGTTGACAGATAATGGCGTATCGCCTCAGGTGAACTTTCCAGAGTAAGCTTGAAAATGTCATTGTGGAAAACGGGGAACAATTGGCAGGAGTAACGGTGAGACACTGGCACGAGTAACTATGACTCTCTTAAGGTAGCCAAATGCCTCGTCAACAGGCGAAATACATCGGCAAACTCGAGAAGTTCCCGGCTGGCGTACTGTGAATGTCTTTATGTCGACAGTTAATGGCGTATCGATCCATGTGAACTGGCCAAAGTAAGCTAGCAGATGTGACTGTTGTAAAACGGGCAGCAACCGACAGGAGTAACTATGACTCAATAAAGGGACCCAAATGCCTCGTCAACAGTTGAGATACATTTGCAAACTGGAGGAGCTCTTAGCAGGAGTACTGTGAATGTCATAATGTCGACAAATAATAACGTATCGCTTGTGGTGAACTGGCCAGAGTAAGCTCGTAGTTGTGACTGTTGTAAAACGGGGAGAAACTGACAGGAGTAACTACGACTCTCTTAAGGTAGCCAAATGCCTCGTCAACAGCCGAGATACATCGCCAAACTCGAGAAGTTCAGGGCAGGCGTACTGTGAATGTCTTTATGTCGACAGTTAATGGCGTATCGATTCAGGTGAACTGGCCAGTGTAAGCTTGTAGATGTGACTGTTGTAAAACGGGGAGCAACCGACAGGAGTAACTATGCCTCTCTCAAGGTAGCCAAATGCCTCGTCAACAGGCGAAATACATCAGCAAACTCGAGAAGCTCCCGGCAGGAATACTGTGGAAGTCTTTATGTTGACAGATAATGGCGTATCGCTTCAGGAGAACTGGCTAAAGGAAGCTGAAAATGTGACTGTGGTAAAACGGGGTGCAACCGACAGGAGAAACTATGACTCTCTTAAGGTAGCCATATGCCTCGTCAACAGGCGAAATACATAGGCAAACTCGAGGAGCTCCCGGGAGGAGTACTGTGAAAGTCATTATGTTGACAGATAATGGCGTATCGCCTCAGGTGAACTAGCCAGAGTAAGCTTGAAAATGTCATTGTGGAAAACCGGGAACAATTAGCAGGAGTAACGGTGAGACACTGGCACGAGTAACTATGAATCTCTTAAGGTAGCCAAATGCCCCGTCAACAGGCGAAATACATCGGCAAATTCGAGAAGCTCCCGGCAGGAGTACTGTGAAAGTCTTTATGTCGACAGTTAATGGCGTATCGATTCAGGTGAACTGGCCAGAGTAAGCTTCTAGATGTGACTGTTGTAAAACGGGGAGCAACCGACAGGAGTAAATATGACTCTCTTGAGGTAGCCAAATACCTCGTCAACAGGCGCAATAAATCGGCAAACTCGAGGAGCTCCCGGGAGGAGTACTGTGAAAGTCATTATGTTGACAGATAATGGCGTATCGCCTCAGGTGAACTTTCCAGAGTAAGCTTGAAAATGTCATTGTGGAAAACGGGGAACAATTGGCAGGAGTAACGGTGAGACACTGGCACGAGTAACTATGACTCTCTTAAGGTAGCCAAATGCCTCGTCAACAGGCGAAATACATCGGCAAACTCGAGAAGTTCCCGGCTGGCGTACTGTGAATGTCTTTATGTCGACAGTTAATGGCGTATCGATCCATGTGAACTGGCCAAAGTAAGCTAGCAGATGTGACTGTTGTAAAACGGGCAGCAACCGACAGGAGTAACTATGACTCAATAAAGGGACCCAAATGCCTCGTCAACAGTTGAGATACATTTGCAAACTGGAGGAGCTCTTAGCAGGAGTACTGTGAATGTCATAATGTCGACAAATAATAACGTATCGCTTGTGGTGAACTGGCCAGAGTAAGCTCGTAGTTGTGACTGTTGTAAAACGGGGAGAAACTGACAGGAGTAACTACGACTCTCTTAAGGTAGCCAAATGCCTCGTCAACAGCCGAGATACATCGCCAAACTCGAGAAGTTCAGGGCAGGCGTACTGTGAATGTCTTTATGTCGACAGTTAATGGCGTATCGATTCAGGTGAACTGGCCAGTGTAAGCTTGTAGATGTGACTGTTGTAAAACGGGGAGCAACCGACAGGAGTAACTATGCCTCTCTCAAGGTAGCCAAATGCCTCGTCAACAGGCGAAATACATCGGCAAACTCGAGAAGCTACCGGCAGGAGTAATGTGAAAGTCTTTATGTCGACAGATAATGGCGTATCGCTTCAGAAGAACTGGCTAAAGGAAGCTGAAAATGTGACTGTGGTAAAACGGGGTGCAACCGACAGGAGAAACTATGACTCTCTTAAGGTAGCCATATGCCTCGTCAACAGGCGAAATACATCGGCAAACTCGAGAAGCTACCGGCAGGAGTAATGTGAAAGTCTTTATGTCGACAGATAATGGCGTATCGCTTCAGGTGAACTGGCCAGCCACAATAAGCTTGAAAATGTGACTGTGGCAAAACTTGGAGCAACTGACTGGAGTAACTATGACTCTCTTAAGGTAGCCAAATGGCCCTCAACAGGCGAAAAAAATGGGCAAACTCGAGACGCTACCGGCAGGAGTACTGTGAAAGTCTATATATTGACAGATAATTGCGTATCGCTTCAGGTGAGCTGCTAGAGGAAGCTTGTAAATGTGACTGTGGTAAAACGGGGAACAAATGACTGGCGTAACTGTGACTCTCTTAAGTTACCCAAATGCCTCGCCAACAGGCGAAACACATCGGCAAACTCGACAAGCTCCCGGCAGGAGTACCGTGAAAGTCTTTATGTCGACAGATAATGGCGTATCGCTTCAGGTGAACTTTCCAGAGTAAGCTTGAAAATGTCATTGTGGAAAACGGGGAACAATTGGCAGGAGTAACGGTGAGACACTGGCACGAGTAACTATGACTCTCTTAAGGAAGCCAAATGCCTCGTCAACAGGCGAAATACATCGGCAAACTCGAGAAGTTCCCGGCTGGCGTACTGTGAATGTCTTTATGTCGACAGTTAATGGCGTATCGATCCATGTGAACTGGCCAAAGTAAGCTAGCAGATGTGACTGTTGTAAAACGGCCAGCAACCGACAGGAGTAACTATGACTCAATAAAGGGACCCAAATGACTCGTCAACAGTTGAGATACATTTGCAAACTGGAGGAGCTCTTAGCAGGAGTACTGTGAATGTCATAATGTCGACAAATAATAACGTATCGCTTGTGGTGAACTGGTCAGAGTAAGCTCGTAGTTGTGACTGTTGTAAAACGGGGAGAAACTGACAGGAGTAACTACGACTCTCTTAAGGTAGCCAAATGCCTCGTCAACAACCGAGATACATCGCCAAACTCGAGAAGTTCAGGGCAGGCGTACTGTGAATGTCTTTATGTCGACAGTTAATGGCGTATCGATTCAGGTGAACTGGCCAGTGTAAGCTTGTAGATGTGACTGTTGTAGAACGGGGAGCGACCGACAGGAGTAACTATGCCTCTCTCAAGGTAGCCAAATGCCTCGTCAACAGGCGAAATACATCAGCAAACACGAGAAGCTCCCGGCGGGAATACTGTGGAAGTCTTTATGTTGACAGATAATGGCGTATCGCTTCAGGAGAACTGGCTAAAGGAAGCTGAAAATGTGACTGTGGTAAAACGGGGTGCAACCGACAGGAGAAACTATGACTCTCTTAAGGTAGCCATATGCCTCGTCAACAGGCGAAATACATAGGCAAACTCGAGGAGCTCCCGGGAGGAGTACTGTGAAAGTCATTATGTTGACAGATAATGGCGTATCGCCTCAGGTGAACTAGCCAGAGTAAGCTTGAAAATGTCATTGTGGAAAACCGGGAACAATTAGCAGGAGTAACGGTGAGACACTGGCACGAGTAACTATGAATCTCTTAAGGTAGCCAAATGCCCCGTCAACAGGCGAAATACATCGGCAAATTCGAGAAGCTCCCGGCAGGAGTACTGTGAAAGTCTTTATGTCGACAGTTAATGGCGTATCGATTCAGGTGAACTGGCCAGAGTAAGCTTCTAGATGTGACTGTTGTAAAACGGGGAGCAACCGACAGGAGTAAATATGACTCTCTTGAGGTAGCCAAATACCTCGTCAACAGGCGCAATAAATCGGCAAACTCGAGGAGCTCCCGGGAGGAGTACTGTGAAAGTCATTATGTTGACAGATAATGGCGTATCGCCTCAGGTGAACTTTCCAGAGTAAGCTTGAAAATGTCATTGTGGAAAACGGGGAACAATTGGCAGGAGTAACGGTGAGACACTGGCACGAGTAACTATGACTCTCTTAAGGTAGCCAAATGCCTCGTCAACAGGCGAAATACATCGGCAAACTCGAGAAGTTCCCGGCTGGCGTACTGTGAATGTCTTTATGTCGACAGTTAATGGCGTATCGATCCATGTGAACTGGCCAAAGTAAGCTAGCAGATGTGACTGTTGTAAAACGGGCAGCAACCGACAGGAGTAACTATGACTCAATAAAGGGACCCAAATGCCTCGTCAACAGTTGAGATACATTTGCAAACTGGAGGAGCTCTTAGCAGGAGTACTGTGAATGTCATAATGTCGACAAATAATAACGTATCGCTTGTGGTGAACTGGCCAGAGTAAGCTCGTAGTTGTGACTGTTGTAAAACGGGGAGAAACTGACAGGAGTAACTACGACTCTCTTAAGGTAGCCAAATGCCTCGTCAACAGCCGAGATACATCGCCAAACTCGAGAAGTTCAGGGCAGGCGTACTGTGAATGTCTTTATGTCGACAGTTAATGGCGTATCGATTCAGGTGAACTGGCCAGTGTAAGCTTGTAGATGTGACTGTTGTAAAACGGGGAGCAACCGACAGGAGTAACTATGCCTCTCTCAAGGTAGCCAAATGCCTCGTCAACAGGCGAAATACATCAGCAAACTCGAGAAGCTCCCGGCAGGAATACTGTGGAAGACTTTATGTTGACAGATAATGGCGTATCGCTTCAGGAGAACTGGCTAAAGGAAGCTGAAAATGTGACTGTGGTAAAACGGGGTGCAACCGACAGGAGAAACTATGACTCTCTTAAGGTAGCCATATGCCTCGTCAACAGGCGAAAAACATAGGCAAACTCGAGGAGCTCCCGGGAGGAGTACTGTGAAAGTCATTATGTTGACAGATAATGGCGTATCGCCTCAGGTGAACTAGCCAGAGTAAGCTTGAAAATGTCATTGTGGAAAACCGGGAACAATTAGCAGGAGTAACGGTGAGACACTGGCACGAGTAACTATGAATCTCTTAAGGTAGCCAAATGCCCCGTCAACAGGCGAAATACATCGGCAAATTCGAGAAGCTCCCGGCAGGAGTACTGTGAAAGTCTTTATGTCGACAGTTAATGGCGTATCGATTCAGGTGAACTGGCCAGAGTAAGCTTCTAGATGTGACTGTTGTAAAACGGGGAGCAACCGACAGGAGTAAATATGACTCTCTTGAGGTAGCCAAATACCTCGTCAACAGGCGCAATAAATCGGCAAACTCGAGGAGCTCCCGGGAGGAGTACTGTGAAAGTCATTATGTTGACAGATAATGGCGTATCGCCTCAGGTGAACTTTCCAGAGTAAGCTTGAAAATGTCATTGTGGAAAACGGGGAACAATTGGCAGGAGTAACGGTGAGACACTGGCACGAGTAACTATGACTCTCTTAAGGTAGCCAAATGCCTCGTCAACAGGCGAAATACATCGGCAAACTCGAGAAGTTCCCGGCTGGCGTACTGTGAATGTCTTTATGTCGACAGTTAATGGCGTATCGATCCATGTGAACTGGCCAAAGTAAGCTAGCAGATGTGACTGTTGTAAAACGGGCAGCAACCGACAGGAGTAACTATGACTCAATAAAGGGACCCAAATGCCTCGTCAACAGTTGAGATACATTTGCAAACTGGAGGAGCTCTTAGCAGGAGTACTGTGAATGTCATAATGTCGACAAATAATAACGTATCGCTTGTGGTGAACTGGCCAGAGTAAGCTCGTAGTTGTGACTGTTGTAAAACGGGGAGAAACTGACAGGAGTAACTACGACTCTCTTAAGGTAGCCAAATGCCTCGTCAACAGCCGAGATACATCGCCAAACTCGAGAAGTTCAGGGCAGGCGTACTGTGAATGTCTTTATGTCGACAGTTAATGGCGTATCGATTCAGGTGAACTGGCCAGTGTAAGCTTGTAGATGTGACTGTTGTAAAACGGGGAGCAACCGACAGGAGTAACTATGCCTCTCTCAAGGTAGCCAAATGCCTCGTCAACAGGCGAAATACATCAGCAAACTCGAGAAGCTCCCGGCAGGAATACTGTGGAAGACTTTATGTTGACAGATAATGGCGTATCGCTTCAGGAGAACTGGCTAAAGGAAGCTGAAAATGTGACTGTGGTAAAACGGGGTGCAACCGACAGGAGAAACTATGACTCTCTTAAGGTAGCCATATGCCTCGTCAACAGGCGAAAAACATAGGCAAACTCGAGGAGCTCCCGGGAGGAGTACTGTGAAAGTCATTATGTTGACAGATAATGGCGTATCGCCTCAGGTGAACTAGCCAGAGTAAGCTTGAAAATGTCATTGTGGAAAACCGGGAACAATTAGCAGGAGTAACGGTGAGACACTGGCACGAGTAACTATGAATCTCTTAAGGTAGCCAAATGCCCCGTCAACAGGCGAAATACATCGGCAAATTCGAGAAGCTCCCGGCAGGAGTACTGTGAAAGTCTTTATGTCGACAGTTAATGGCGTATCGATTCAGGTGAACTGGCCAGAGTAAGCTTCTAGATGTGACTGTTGTAAAACGGGGAGCAACCGACAGGAGTAAATATGACTCTCTTGAGGTAGCCAAATACCTCGTCAACAGGCGCAATAAATCGGCAAACTCGAGGAGCTCCCGGGAGGAGTACTGTGAAAGTCATTATGTTGACAGATAATGGCGTATCGCCTCAGGTGAACTTTCCAGAGTAAGCTTGAAAATGTCATTGTGGAAAACGGGGAACAATTGGCAGGAGTAACGGTGAGACACTGGCACGAGTAACTATGACTCTCTTAAGGTAGCCAAATGCCTCGTCAACAGGCGAAATACATCGGCAAACTCGAGAAGTTCCCGGCTGGCGTACTGTGAATGTCTTTATGTCGACAGTTAATGGCGTATCGATCCATGTGAACTGGCCAAAGTAAGCTAGCAGATGTGACTGTTGTAAAACGGGCAGCAACCGACAGGAGTAACTATGACTCAATAAAGGGGACCCAAATGCCTCGTCAACAGTTGAGATACATTTGCAAACTGGAGGAGCTCTTAGCAGGAGTACTGTGAATGTCATAATGTCGACAAATAATAACGTATCGCTTGTGGTGAACTGGCCAGAGTAAGCTCGTAGTTGTGACTGTTGTAAAACGGGGAGGAAACTGACAGGAGTAACTACGACTCTCTTAAGGTAGCCAAATGCCTCGTCAACAGCCGAGATACATCGCCAAACTCGAGAAGGTTCAGGGCAGGCGTACTGTGAATGTCTTTATGTCGACAGTTAATGGCGTATCGATTCAGGTGAACTGGCAGTGTAAGCTTGTAGATGTGACTGTTGTAAAACGGGGAGCAACCGACAGGAGTAACTATGCCTCTCTCAAGGTAGCCAAATGCCTCGTCAACAGGCGAAATACATCAGCAAACTCGAGAAGCTCCCGGCAGGAATACTGTGGAAGACTTTATGTTGACAGATAATGGCGTATCGCTTCAGGAGAACTGGCTAAAGGAAGCTGAAAATGTGACTGTGGTAAAACGGGGTGCAACCGACAGGAGAAACTATGACTCTCTTAAGGTAGCCATATGCCCTCGTCAACAGGCGAAAAACATAGGCAAACTCGAGGAGCTCCCGGGAGGAGTACTGTGAAAGTCATTATGTTGACAGATAATGGGCGTATCGCCTCAGGTGAACTAGCCAGAGTAAGCTTGAAAATGTCATTGTGGAAAACCGGGAACAATTAGCAGGAGTAACGGTGAGACACTGGCACGAGTAACTATGAATCTCTTAAGGTAGCCAAATGCCCCGTCAACAGGCGAAATACATCGGCAAATTCGAGAAGCTCCCGGCAGGAGTACTGTGAAAGTCTTTATGTCGACAGTTAATGGCGTATCGATTCAGGTGAACTGGCCAGAGTAAGCTTCTAGATGTGACTGTTGTAAAACGGGGAGCAACCGACAGGAGTAAATATGACTCTCTTGAGGTAGCCAAATACCTCGTCAACAGGCGCAATAAATCGGCAAACTCGAGGAGCTCCCGGGAGGAGTACTGTGAAAGTCATTATGTTGACAGATAATGGCGTATCGCCTCAGGTGAACTTTCCAGAGTAAGCTTGAAAATGTCATTGTGGGAAAACGGGGAACAATTGGCAGGAGTAACGGTGAGACACTGGCACGAGTAAACTATGACTCTCTTAAGGTAGCCAAATGCCTCGTCAACAGGCGAAATACATCGGCAAACTCGAGAAGTTCCCGGCTGGCGTACTGTGAATGTCTTTATGTCGACAGTTAATGGCGTATCGATCCATGTGAACTGGCCAAAGTAAGCTAGCAGATGTGACTGTTGTAAAACGGGCAGCAACCGACAGGAGTAACTATGACTCAATAAAGGGACCCAAATGCCTCGTCAACAGTTGAGATACATTTGCAAACTGGAGGAGCTCTTAGCAGGAGTACTGTGAATGTCATAATGTCGACAAATAATAACGTATCGCTTGTGGTGAACTGGCCAGAGTAAGCTCGTAGTTGTGACTGTTGTAAAACGGGGAGGAAACTGACAGGAGTAACTACGACTCTCTTAAGGTAGCCAAATGCCTCGTCAACAGCCGAGATACATCGCCAAACTCGAGAAGTTCAGGGCAGGCGTACTGTGAATGTCTTTATGTCGACAGTTAATGGCGTATCGATTCAGGTGAACTGGCCAGTGTAAGCTTGTAGATGTGACTGTTGTAAAACGGGGAGCAACCGACAGGAGTAACTATGCCTCTCTCAAGGTAGCCAAATGCCTCGTCAACAGGCGAAATACATCAGCAAACTCGAGAAGCTCCCGGCAGGAATACTGTGGAAGACTTTATGTTGACAGATAATGGCGTATCGCTTCAGGAGAACTGGCTAAAGGAAGCTGAAAATGTGACTGTGGTAAAACGGGGTGCAACCGACAGGAGAAACTATGACTCTCTTAAGGTAGCCATATGCCTCGTCAACAGGCGAAAAACATAGGCAAACTCGAGGAGCTCCCGGGAGGAGTACTGTGAAAGTCATTATGTTGACAGATAATGGCGTATCGCCTCAGGTGAACTAGCCAGAGTAAGCTTGAAAATGTCATTGTGGAAAACCGGGAACAATTAGCAGGAGTAACGGTGAGACACTGGCACGAGTAACTATGAATCTCTTAAGGTAGCCAAATGCCCCGTCAACAGGCGAAATACATCGGCAAATTCGAGAAGCTCCCGGCAGGAGTACTGTGAAAGTCTTTATGTCGACAGTTAATGGCGTATCGATTCAGGTGAACTGGCCAGAGTAAGCTTCTAGATGTGACTGTTGTAAAACGGGGAGCAACCGACAGGAGTAAATATGACTCTCTTGAGGTAGCCAAATACCTCGTCAACAGGCGCAATAAATCGGCAAACTCGAGGAGCTCCCGGGAGGAGTACTGTGAAAGTCATTATGTTGACAGATAATGGCGTATCGCCTCAGGTGAACTTTCCAGAGTAAGCTTGAAAATGTCATTGTGGAAAACGGGGAACAATTGGCAGGAGTAACGGTGAGACACTGGCACGAGTAACTATGACTCTCTTAAGGTAGCCAAATGCCTCGTCAACAGGCGAAATACATCGGCAAACTCGAGAAGTTCCCGGCTGGCGTACTGTGAATGTCTTTATGTCGACAGTTAATGGCGTATCGATCCATGTGAACTGGCCAAAGTAAGCTAGCAGATGTGACTGTTGTAAAACGGGCAGCAACCGACAGGAGTAACTATGACTCAATAAAGGGACCCAAATGCCTCGTCAACAGTTGAGATACATTTGCAAACTGGAGGAGCTCTTAGCAGGAGTACTGTGAATGTCATAATGTCGACAAATAATAACGTATCGCTTGTGGTGAACTGGCCAGAGTAAGCTCGTAGTTGTGACTGTTGTAAAACGGGGAGAAACTGACAGGAGTAACTACGACTCTCTTAAGGTAGCCAAATGCCTCGTCAACAGCCGAGATACATCGCCAAACTCGAGAAGTTCAGGGCAGGCGTACTGTGAATGTCTTTATGTCGACAGTTAATGGCGTATCGATTCAGGTGAACTGGCCAGTGTAAGCTTGTAGATGTGACTGTTGTAAAACGGGGAGCAACCGACAGGAGTAACTATGCCTCTCTCAAGGTAGCCAAATGCCTCGTCAACAGGCGAAATACATCAGCAAACTCGAGAAGCTCCCGGCAGGAATACTGTGGAAGACTTTATGTTGACAGATAATGGCGTATCGCTTCAGGAGAACTGGCTAAAGGAAGCTGAAAATGTGACTGTGGTAAAACGGGGGTGCAACCGACAGGAGAAACTATGACTCTCTTAAGGTAGCCATATGCCTCGTCAACAGGCGAAAAACATAGGCAAACTCGAGGAGCTCCCGGGAGGAGTACTGTGAAAGTCATTATGTTGACAGATAATGGCGTATCGCCTCAGGTGAACTAGCCAGAGTAAGCTTGAAAATGTCATTGTGGAAAACCGGGAACAATTAGCAGGAGTAACGGTGAGACACTGGCACGAGTAACTATGAATCTCTTAAGGTAGCCAAATGCCCCGTCAACAGGCGAAATACATCGGCAAATTCGAGAAGCTCCCGGCAGGAGTACTGTGAAAGTCTTTATGTCGACAGTTAATGGCGTATCGATTCAGGTGAACTGGCCAGAGTAAGCTTCTAGATGTGACTGTTGTAAAACGGGGAGCAACCGACAGGAGTAAATATGACTCTCTTGAGGTAGCCAAATACCTCGTCAACAGGCGCAATAAATCGGCAAACTCGAGGAGCTCCCGGGAGGAGTACTGTGAAAGTCATTATGTTGACAGATAATGGCGTATCGCCTCAGGTGAACTTTCCAGAGTAAGCTTGAAAAATGTCATTGTGGAAAACGGGGAACAATTGGCAGGAGTAACGGTGAGACACTGGCACGAGTAACTATGACTCTCTTAAGGTAGCCAAATGCCTCGTCAACAGGCGAAATACATCGGCAAACTCGAGAAGTTCCGGCTGGCGTACTGTGAATGTCTTTATGTCGACAGTTAATGGCGTATCGATCCATGTGAACTGGCCAAAGTAAGCTAGCAGATGTGACTGTTGTAAAACGGGCAGCAACCGACAGGAGTAACTATGACTCAATAAAGGGACCCAAATGCCTCGTCAACAGTTGAGATACATTTGCAAACTGGAGGAGCTCTTAGCAGGAGTACTGTGAATGTCATAATGTCGACAAATAATAACGTATCGCTTGTGGTGAACTGGCCAGAGTAAGCTCGTAGTTGTGACTGTTGTAAAACGGGAGAAACTGACAGGAGTAACTACGACTCTCTTAAGGTAGCCAAATGCCTCGTCAACAGCCGAGATACATCGCCAAACTCGAGAAGTTCAGGGCAGGCGTACTGTGAATGTCTTTATGTCGACAGTTAATGGCGTATCGATTCAGGTGAACTGGCCAGTGTAAGCTTGTAGATGTGACTGTTGTAAAACGGGGAGCAACCGACAGGAGTAACTATGCCTCTCTCAAGGTAGCCAAATGCCTCGTCAACAGGCGAAATACATCAGCAAACTCGAGAAGCTCCCGGCAGGAATACTGTGGAAGTCTTTATGTTGACAGATAATGGCGTATCGCTTCAGGAGAACTGGCTAAAGGAAGCTGAAAATGTGACTGTGGTAAAACGGGGTGCAACCGACAGGAGAAACTATGACTCTCTTAAGGTAGCCATATGCCTCGTCAACAGGCGAAATACATAGGCAAACTCGAGGAGCTCCGGGAGGAGTACTGTGAAAGTCATTATGTTGACAGATAATGGCGTATCGCCTCAGGTGAACTAGCCAGAGTAAGCTTGAAAATGTCATTGTGGAAAACCGGGAACAATTAGCAGGAGTAACGGTGAGACACTGGCACGAGTAACTATGAATCTCTTAAGGTAGCCAAATGCCCCGTCAACAGGCGAAATACATCGGCAAATTCGAGAAGCTCCCGGCAGGAGTACTGTGAAAGTCTTTATGTCGACAGTTAATGGCGTATCGATTCAGGTGAACTGGCCAGAGTAAGCTTCTAGATGTGACTGTTGTAAAACGGGGAGCAACCGACAGGAGTAAATATGACTCTCTTGAGGTAGCCAAATACCTCGTCAACAGGCGCAATAAATCGGCAAACTCGAGGAGCTCCCGGGAGGAGTACTGTGAAAGTCATTATGTTGACAGATAATGGCGTATCGCCTCAGGTGAACTTTCCAGAGTAAGCTTGAAAATGTCATTGTGGAAAACGGGGGAACAATTGGCAGGAGTAACGGTGAGACACTGGCACGAGTAACTATGACTCTCTTAAGGTAGCCAAATGCCTCGTCAACAGGCGAAATACATCGGCAAACTCGAGAAGTTCCCGGCTGGCGTACTGTGAATGTCTTTATGTCGACAGTTAATGGCGTATCGATCCATGTGAACTGGCCAAAGTAAGCTAGCAGATGTGACTGTTGTAAAACGGGCAGCAACCGACAGGAGTAACTATGACTCAATAAAGGGACCCAAATGCCTCGTCAACAGTTGAGATACATTTGCAAACTGGAGGAGCTCTTAGCAGGAGTACTGTGAATGTCATAATGTCGACAAATAATAACGTATCGCTTGTGGTGAACTGGCCAGAGTAAGCTCGTAGTTGTGACTGTTGTAAAACGGGGAGAAACTGACAGGAGTAACTACGACTCTCTTAAGGTAGCCAAATGCCTCGTCAACAGCCGAGATACATCGCCAAACTCGAGAAGTTCAGGGCAGGCGTACTGTGAATGTCTTTATGTCGACAGTTAATGGCGTATCGATTCAGGTGAACTGGCCAGTGTAAGCTTGTAGATGTGACTGTTGTAAAACGGGGAGCAACCGACAGGAGTAACTATGCCTCTCTCAAGGTAGCCAAATGCCTCGTCAACAGGCGAAATACATCAGCAAACTCGAGAAGCTCCCGGCAGGAATACTGTGGAAGACTTTATGTTGACAGATAATGGCGTATCGCTTCAGGAGAACTGGCTAAAGGAAGCTGAAAATGTGACTGTGGTAAAACGGGGTGCAACCGACAGGAGAAACTATGACTCTCTTAAGGTAGCCATATGCCTCGTCAACAGGCGAAAAACATAGGCAAACTCGAGGAGCTCCCGGGAGGAGTACTGTGAAAGTCATTATGTTGACAGATAATGGCGTATCGCCTCAGGTGAACTAGCCAGAGTAAGCTTGAAAATGTCATTGTGGAAAACCGGGAACAATTAGCAGG
>NW_025728349.1:25000-27026 GCF_021461385.2 Schistocerca piceifrons | reverse complement strand
CTTTAACCTAACCCATGTTGTACCTTAACTCTAACCCATGTTGTACCTTAACCTAACCCATGTTGTACCTTAACCTAACCCATGTTGTACCTTAACCTAACCCATGTTGTGCCTCAACCTAACCCATGTTGTGCCTCAACCTAACCCAGTGTTGTGCCTCAACCTAACCCATGTTGTGCCTTAACCTAACCCATGTTGTGCCTCAACCTAACCCATGTTGTGCCTTAACCTAACCCATGTTGTGCCTTAACCTAACCTCATGTTGTGCCTTAACCTAACCCATGTTGTGCCTTAACCTACCCATGTTGTGCCTTAACCTAACCCATGTTGTGCCTTAACCTAACCCATGTTGTGCCTTAACCTAACCCATGTTGTGCCTTAACCTAACCCATGTTGTCGCCTTAACGTAACCCACGTTGTCGCCTAAACCTGCTCTGTAATTGTTATACGACTCGTTCAATTACTGTAGTGTTGCCCACCCGCAACCCTCGCAATATAGTTCGCTACTCGCACTGCCCGCACCCCTGTGTATCGCTTCATGTTAAACACCTTGCAAGTCTTGCTCACTTTCCACATGCTCCTGCTGTACACTGTAATGTGGATGGCAGCAGGACGTACATGCCGCCCATCCCCACGTCCCCACCTTGCCCCCTGCCTTCGCAAGCTGGTTGGTGAGAAGTTTGCATGTTCAATGCCCTTCGCATGCGACGTACTCAGGCTACGTTGTGGTGCGGCCTGTGTCAACTGTCCGCTGATGTCGTACGCGTGAACCACAATCTGTACTGCACATTCGTCCTTATGTACTGAATGATACATCGTGGCACATGTGTGACCGCACAACGACTGCGCCCAAAAAACGGCGGACCATACAGTGCAAATATTGTGCACGCAGCTACGTGTCGTCTCCCTATGAGAGCTGGATTGCAGTGTGGTACGCCATAGAGACGTGTGGGAGGAACGGACGCCGTGGATGGCGATCAGCATGAGCTGTCTGTTGATGTATTCGGACCTAGTCGTCTCTCCTCACACACCGTGATGGCATGGTGCACCGCGTTCCATATCTGCGACATGCTACAGAGGCCGGTTGACAGTCGTTCGAGCAATGGACATCGCATACGTACGGGGGCACACCTTCCACGTATTGTCTAGGCGTGCACATTTTGTTGCGTGTATGTGGGCAGACGTAGTGTGGCGTGACACCTGACACAGGCATGCAATAATCGTTGAAGTTGCAAATGGCGATGGACGCCTGCGTTTTCTGGTGAAGTTACGCAAATGAACAAATGGTAACCTGTTGTGGTGCGGTTGTTCTCGCTAGGGGTGAATCGGTGATGGCGACGATAGGTTGAGGTACTAACCGGTTGTTCCAGCGATACCCACCATGCCGACGAAACTGAACGGCATCTGGGTGTGAAGCGATACGCGGCGGTGGCTGGGTGGGACCGTCCCCGGCCGGTGAGGGGGCGCCTCCCGGCGTGCTGGCCGCGCGGTGCGTGGGCGCACGCGCTACAGCCGGCTGGTGGGGGCGGCCAGTGGCAGGCGCGCCGGCCGACGGACGCGGCAGGCGTCGCAGCTGCGCGCCGGCGCACCCTGCGCGCGGCGCCGTGCGGCCAAAGTAGGTCCTCGCGGGCCCGGTGCGAAGCGCGGTGGACATCTTCAGTGTGCTGGTCCGATTGAGGACTGTGTGCGTTGAGGATGCGCCGCCGCCCGGCGCTCGGCGCCGCGACGCCGTCTGCTGCTCGGTCGCCCCAGCGGTTCTCGCTGGTGGTTTGTATCGCAGCTGTGCGGATGTGTTGGCGCGTGCGCTGTGCTGGGAGAGTTCGCTTCGGCACCCAAGTGGGGCTTTTGTCCTTCTGTGGCGCTGGCGTTGGAGCTGCCGGTCACCGTAGGTGGCGCGTGTTGTCTCCCGCCGGCAATGCCACGACAGCACGCTCCCGGGCCTCTGTCGGCAGCGGCAAGCTCAGTTGGGAGCACGGGTGGTCGCACCGAAAGCGTCTACTCGCCTAACTCCGGGCGATTGCGCCTC
>NW_025728349.1:12500-15000 GCF_021461385.2 Schistocerca piceifrons | reverse complement strand
TGAATGATACATCGTGGCACATGTGTGACCGCACAACGACTGCGCCCAAAAACGGCGGACCATACAGTGCAAATATTGTGCACGCAGCTACGTGTCGTCTCCCTATGAGAGCTGGATTGCAGTGTGGTACGCCATAGAGACGTGTGGGAGGAACGGACGCCGTGGATGGCGATCAGCATGAGCTGTCTGTTGATGTATTCGGACCTAGTCGTCTCTCCTCACACACCGTGATGGCATGGTGCACCGCGTTCCATATCTGCGACATGCTACAGAGGCCGGTTGACAGTCGTTCGAGCAATGGACATCGCATACGTACGGGGGCCACCTTCCACGTATTGTCTAGGCGTGCACATTTTGTTGCGTGTATGTGGGCAGACGTAGTGTGGCGTGACACCTGACACAGGCATGCAATAATCGTTGAAGTTGCAAATGGCGATGGACGCCTGCGTTTTCTGGTGAAGTTACGCAAATGAACAAATGGTAACCTGTTGTGGTGCGGTTGTTCTCGCTAGGGGTGAATCGGTGATGGCGACGATAGGTTGAGGTACTAACCGGTTGTTCCAGCGATACCCACCATGCCGACGAAACTGAACGGCATCTGGGTGTGAAGCGATACGCGGCGGTGGCTGGGTGGGACCGTCCCCGGCCGGTGAGGGGGCGCCTCCCGGCGTGCTGGCCGCGCGGTGCGTGGGCGCACGCGCTACAGCCGGCTGGTGGGGGCGGCCAGTGGCAGGCGCGCCGGCCGACGGACGCGGCAGGCGTCGCAGCTGCGCGCCGGCGCACCCTGCGCGCGGCGCCGTGCGGCCAAAGTAGGTCCTCGCGGGCCCGGTGCGAAGCGCGGTGGACATCTTCAGTGTGCTGGTCAGATTGAGGACTGTGTGCGTTGAGGATGCGCCGCCGCCCGGCGCTCGGCGCCGCGACGCCGTCTGCTGCTCGGTCGCCCCAGCGGTTCTCGCTGGTGGTTTGTATCGCAGCTGTGCGGATGTGTTGGCGCGTGCGCTGTGCTGGGAGAGTTCGCTTCGGCACCCAAGTGGGGCTTTTGTCCTTCTGTGGCGCTGGCGTTGGAGCTGCCGGTCACCGTAGGTGGCGCGTGTTGTCTCCCGCCGGCAATGCCACGACAGCACGCTCCCGGGCCTCTGTCGGCAGCGGCAAGCTCAGTTGGGAGCACGGGTGGTCGCACCGAAAGCGTCTACTCGCCTAACTCCGGGCGATTGCGCCTCTCTCGAACCCGACCAAGTACTTGGGACGGCGCTGCGCGCCGCCGGGACCTGAGAGGGTTTCGAGGTGTATTGTGCAGGGGAGCTCAGCCTCCTCCTGTTTGCAGAATGATTGAGCGGACGCTTGCGTGTTCGCGCGGGCCCCCGGGACACACTCCCGGGCGGCCGGCTGCTCAGCTCTAGTTGACGCAGCTCCCTGGTTGATCCTGCCAGTAGTCATATGCTTGTCTCAAAGATTAAGCCATGCATGTCTCAGTACAAGCCGCATTAAGGTGAAACCGCGAATGGCTCATTAAATCAGTTATGGTTCCTTAGATCGTACCCACGTTACTTGGATAACTGTGGTAATTCTAGAGCTAATACATGCAAACAGAGTCCCGACCAGAGATGGAAGGGACGCTTTTATTAGATCAAAACCAATCGGTCGGCTCGTCCGGTCCGTTTGCCTTGGTGACTCTGAATAACTTTGGGCTGATCGCACGGTCCTCGTACCGGCGACGCATCTTTCAAATGTCTGCCTTATCAACTGTCGATGGTAGGTTCTGCGCCTACCATGGTTGTAACGGGTAACGGGGAATCAGGGTTCGATTCCGGAGAGGGAGCCTGAGAAACGGCTACCACATCCAAGGAAGGCAGCAGGCGCGCAAATTACCCACTCCCGGCACGGGGAGGTAGTGACGAAAAATAACGATACGGGACTCATCCGAGGCCCCGTAATCGGAATGAGTACACTTTAAATCCTTTAACGAGTATCTATTGGAGGGCAAGTCTGGTGCCAGCAGCCGCGGTAATTCCAGCTCCAATAGCGTATATTAAAGTTGTTGCGGTTAAAAAGCTCGTAGTTGGATTTGTGTCCCACGCTGTTGGTTCACCGCCCGTCGGTGTTTAACTGGCATGTATCGTGGGACGTCCTGCCGGTGGGGCGAGCTGAAGGCGTGCGACCGCCTCGTGCGTGCTCGTGCGTCCCGAGGCGGACCCCGTTGAAATCCTACCAGGGTGCTCTTTATTGAGTGTCTCGGTGGGCCGGCACGTTTACTTTGAACAAATTAGAGTGCTTAAAGCAGGCAAGCCCGCCTGAATACTGTGTGCATGGAATAATGGAATAGGACCTCGGTTCTATTTTGTTGGTTTTCGGAACCCGAGGTAATGATTAATAGGGACAGGCGGGGGCATTCGTATTGCGACGTTAGAGGTGAAATTCTTGGATCGTCGCAAGACGAACAGAAGCGAAAGCATTTGCCAAGTATGTTTTCATTAATCAAGAACGAAAGTTAGAGGTTCGA
>NW_025728349.1:0-5000 GCF_021461385.2 Schistocerca piceifrons | reverse complement strand
CCTGTCACAGCGCACAAACAATGACATGAGTCAAAGACACAGGTCTCACACAAGCATAGAATTGGAGCGCCGCCTCTAATAAGCCAAAGGTGCATCCTGACGTGACAAATCTGATCATGTCACAAGCATTCACTTACTATAATCACTATCAACGAACCTGCCGCCCCCGCCCCCCCCCCCCTACACCTTTCCGTACAACAACGTGTAACCTAACCTAACCTAACCTAACCTATGTTGTACCTTAACCTAACCTATGTTGTACCTTAACCTAACCTATGTTGTACCTTAACCTAACCTATGTTGTACCTTAACCTAACCTATGTTGTACCTTAACCTAACCTATGTTGTACCTTAACCTAACCTATGTTGTACCTTAACCTAACCCATGTTGTACCTTAACCTAACCCATGTTGTACCTTAACCTAACCCATGTTGTACCTTAACCTAACCCATGTTGTACCTTAACCTAACCCATGTTGTACCTTAACCTAACCCATGTTGTGCCTCAACCTAACCCATGTTGTGCCTCAACCTAACCCATGTTGTGCCTCAACCTAACCCATGTTGTGCCTCAACCTAACCCATGTTGTGCCTTAACCTAACCCATGTTGTGCCTCAACCTAACCCATGTTGTGCCTTAACCTAACCCATGTTGTGCCTTAACCTAACCCATGTTGTGCCTTAACCTAACCCATGTTGTGCCTTAACCTAACCCATGTTGTGCCTTAACCTAACCCATGTTGTGCCTTAACCTAACCCATGTTGTGCCTTAACCTAACCCATGTTGTGCCTTAACCTAACCCATGTTGTGCCTTAACCTAACCCATGTTGTCGCCTTAACGTAACCCACGTTGTCGCCTAAACCTGCTCTGTAATTGTTATACGACTCGTTCAATTACTGTAGTGTTGCCCACCCGCAACCCTCGCAATATAGTTCGCTACTCGCACTGCCCGCACCCCTGTGTATCGCTTCATGTTAAACACCTTGCAAGTCTTGCTCACTTTCCACATGCTCCTGCTGTACACTGTAATGTGGATGGCAGCAGGACGTACATGCCGCCCCTCCCCACGTCCCCACCTTGCCCCCTGCCTTCGCAAGCTGGTTGGTGAGAAGTTTGCATGTTCAATGCCCTTCGCATGCGACGTACTCAGGCTACGTTGTGGTGCGGCCTGTGTCAACTGTCCGCTGATGTCGTACGCGTGAACCACAATCTGTACTGCACATTCGTCCTTATGTACTGAATGATACATCGTGGCACATGTGTGACCGCACAACGACTGCGCCCAAAAACGGCGGACCATACAGTGCAAATATTGTGCACGCAGCTACGTGTCGTCTCCCTATGAGAGCTGGATTGCAGTGTGGTACGCCATAGAGACGTGTGGGAGGAACGGACGCCGTGGATGGCGATCAGCATGAGCTGTCTGTTGATGTATTCGGACCTAGTCGTCTCTCCTCACACACCGTGATGGCATGGTGCACCGCGTTCCATATCTGCGACATGCTACAGAGGCCGGTTGACAGTCGTTCGAGCAATGGACATCGCATACGTACGGGGGCCACCTTCCACGTATTGTCTAGGCGTGCACATTTTGTTGCGTGTATGTGGGCAGACGTAGTGTGGCGTGACACCTGACACAGGCATGCAATAATCGTTGAAGTTGCAAATGGCGATGGACGCCTGCGTTTTCTGGTGAAGTTACGCAAATGAACAAATGGTAACCTGTTGTGGTGCGGTTGTTCTCGCTAGGGGTGAATCGGTGATGGCGACGATAGGTTGAGGTACTAACCGGTTGTTCCAGCGATACCCACCATGCCGACGAAACTGAACGGCATCTGGGTGTGAAGCGATACGCGGCGGTGGCTGGGTGGGACCGTCCCCGGCCGGTGAGGGGGCGCCTCCCGGCGTGCTGGCCGCGCGGTGCGTGGGCGCACGCGCTACAGCCGGCTGGTGGGGGCGGCCAGTGGCAGGCGCGCCGGCCGACGGACGCGGCAGGCGTCGCAGCTGCGCGCCGGCGCACCCTGCGCGCGGCGCCGTGCGGCCAAAGTAGGTCCTCGCGGGCCCGGTGCGAAGCGCGGTGGACATCTTCAGTGTGCTGGTCCGATTGAGGACTGTGTGCGTTGAGGATGCGCCGCCGCCCGGCGCTCGGCGCCGCGACGCCGTCTGCTGCTCGGTCGCCCCAGCGGTTCTCGCTGGTGGTTTGTATCGCAGCTGTGCGGATGTGTTGGCGCGTGCGCTGTGCTGGGAGAGTTCGCTTCGGCACCCAAGTGGGGCTTTTGTCCTTCTGTGGCGCTGGCGTTGGAGCTGCCGGTCACCGTAGGTGGCGCGTGTTGTCTCCCGCCGGCAATGCCACGACAGCACGCTCCCGGGCCTCTGTCGGCAGCGGCAAGCTCAGTTGGGAGCACGGGTGGTCGCACCGAAAGCGTCTACTCGCCTAACTCCGGGCGATTGCGCCTCTCTCGAACCCGACCAAGTACTTGGGACGGCGCTGCGCGCCGCCGGGACCTGAGAGGGTTTCGAGGTGTATTGTGCAGGGGAGCTCAGCCTCCTCCTGTTTGCAGAATGATTGAGCGGACGCTTGCGTGTTCGCGCGGGCCCCCGGGACACACTCCCGGGCGGCCGGCTGCTCAGCTCTAGTTGACGCAGCTCCCTGGTTGATCCTGCCAGTAGTCATATGCTTGTCTCAAAGATTAAGCCATGCATGTCTCAGTACAAGCCGCATTAAGGTGAAACCGCGAATGGCTCATTAAATCAGTTATGGTTCCTTAGATCGTACCCACGTTACTTGGATAACTGTGGTAATTCTAGAGCTAATACATGCAAACAGAGTCCCGACCAGAGATGGAAGGGACGCTTTTATTAGATCAAAACCAATCGGTCGGCTCGTCCGGTCCGTTTGCCTTGGTGACTCTGAATAACTTTGGGCTGATCGCACGGTCCTCGTACCGGCGACGCATCTTTCAAATGTCTGCCTTATCAACTGTCGATGGTAGGTTCTGCGCCTACCATGGTTGTAACGGGTAACGGGGAATCAGGGTTCGATTCCGGAGAGGGAGCCTGAGAAACGGCTACCACATCCAAGGAAGGCAGCAGGCGCGCAAATTACCCACTCCCGGCACGGGGAGGTAGTGACGAAAAATAACGATACGGGACTCATCCGAGGCCCCGTAATCGGAATGAGTACACTTTAAATCCTTTAACGAGTATCTATTGGAGGGCAAGTCTGGTGCCAGCAGCCGCGGTAATTCCAGCTCCAATAGCGTATATTAAAGTTGTTGCGGTTAAAAAGCTCGTAGTTGGATTTGTGTCCCACGCTGTTGGTTCACCGCCCGTCGGTGTTTAACTGGCATGTATCGTGGGACGTCCTGCCGGTGGGGCGAGCTGAAGGCGTGCGACCGCCTCGTGCGTGCTCGTGCGTCCCGAGGCGGACCCCGTTGAAATCCTACCAGGGTGCTCTTTATTGAGTGTCTCGGTGGGCCGGCACGTTTACTTTGAACAAATTAGAGTGCTTAAAGCAGGCAAGCCCGCCTGAATACTGTGTGCATGGAATAATGGAATAGGACCTCGGTTCTATTTTGTTGGTTTTCGGAACCCGAGGTAATGATTAATAGGGACAGGCGGGGGCATTCGTATTGCGACGTTAGAGGTGAAATTCTTGGATCGTCGCAAGACGAACAGAAGCGAAAGCATTTGCCAAGTATGTTTTCATTAATCAAGAACGAAAGTTAGAGGTTCGAAGGCGATCAGATACCGCCCTAGTTCTAACCATAAACGATGCCAGCCAGCGATCCGCCGCAGTTCCTCCGATGACTCGGCGGGCAGCCTCCGGGAAACCAAAGCTTTTGGGTTCCGGGGGAAGTATGGTTGCAAAGCTGAAACTTAAAGGAATTGACGGAAGGGCACCACCAGGAGTGGAGCCTGCGGCTTAATTTGACTCAACACGGGAAACCTCACCAGGCCCGGACACCGGAAGGATTGACAGATTGATAGCTCTTTCTTGATTCGGTGGGTGGTGGTGCATGGCCGTTCTTAGTTGGTGGAGCGATTTGTCTGGTTAATTCCGATAACGAACGAGACTCTAGCCTGCTAACTAGTCGCGTGACATCCTTCGTGCTGTCAGCGATTACTTTTCTTCTTAGAGGGACAGGCGGCTTCTAGCCGCACGAGATTGAGCAATAACAGGTCTGTGATGCCCTTAGATGTTCTGGGCCGCACGCGCGCTACACTGAAGGAATCAGCGTGTCTTCCTAGGCCGAAAGGTCGGGGTAACCCGCTGAACCTCCTTCGTGCTAGGGATTGGGGCTTGCAATTGTTCCCCATGAACGAGGAATTCCCAGTAAGCGCGAGTCATAAGCTCGCGTTGATTACGTCCCTGCCCTTTGTACACACCGCCCGTCGCTACTACCGATTGAATGATTTAGTGAGGTCTTCGGACTGGTACGCGGCATTGACTCTGTCGTTGCCGATGCTACCGGAAAGATGACCAAACTTGATCATTTAGAGGAAGTAAAAGTCGTAACAAGGTTTCCGTAGGTGAACCTGCGGAAGGATCATTACCGACTAGACTGCATGTCTTTCGATGTGCGTGTCGTGTCGCGCAACACGCTACCTGTACGGCTCGCCGTAGCCGTGCGCCGCGTGCGGAACCACGCGTGCCTCTCAAAACTAGCGGCAATGTTGTGTGGTACGAGCGCTGAAGCGCTGGAGCGGCTGGCCTGCGGCACCTGGCGCCTGGCGCCGGTTTTGAATGACTTTCGCCCGAGTGCCTGTCCGCTCCGGTGTGGAGCCGTACGACGCCCGTCGGCCGTGAGGCCGTTGGACACAGAACGCTGGAACAGGGGCCGCCACACGCCTCACTCCCGCCTATGCGACCGTCTCGAAAGAGACGGCGGAAACTGAGAAAAGATCACCCAGGACGGTGGATCACTCGGCTCGTGGGTCGATGAAGAACGCAGCAAATTGCGCGTCGACATGTGAACTGCAGGACACATGAACATC